>NC_142797.1:72883101-73039379 GCF_049724085.1 Artemia sp. Qi Xiang Cuo | reverse complement strand
TACCTTCTGATCTCCACACAGTGTAGCAGGGGAAGTATTTTTTTTTTAAACCCTAGGAAAAGACTCAGATCTCTCTCACTCTTATGGTCATACTAGTGCGTATCTACGATAGGCATTGTCTGAGGGACAGTGTAATTTATACCTGGAATAGACAAGGGAGGGACTTTTATGACATAAGATTTTCTGTTTTTCAGCTCTATAACTTATTTGGAGGGGTATTCAGCTAAAAAAAAATAGATTTTTTGCTATTGTTTGAGAAGAATGTTCATATTATGTAATTAACATATAGTTTGCTTAATCTTCTCATCATGTTTTAAAAAGGGGAAAACACCCCAAAGTGTTAAATTTCTAGCACTGTTTATTTCCAGTGTCCGAGGGTTCAAAGAACTGAGAAAAGGAGAAGACCGTTTCTCTGATTTGAGGGACCAATGGACTGAAAACTGACCTATACCAAATATGATATTTTAAATACTGATTCTAAGAAGCAGCGGCTTTTTTGTGGCATATTTGACTCTAAGTGGCAATGACACTTCCATAGTCATATTTTCTGTGTTAAAAGGTGCCAGATGCAATCATTATCTTTTTAATGAGCCGACAATCAAACCTCTTCGGCAACGTATTAATACGCTGCCCATTATTTAGATTCCGCACCTAGTATAATGCGACTATGACACAGTTCAAGTTTCTCTTCAGTTCCCACCTTCCCTCCCTATTTTCAGTCTCCCCTCGTTCATAAAAAATGAAAACTTTGTATTACCTCAAACTTTAAGCATACGAAAACGACAATAAATGTTACTCTTCTCACTAAGAAGGATACCGTCAAGCCTTGGCGATTCAAAACTGTTGTTTTGCTCCTCCTCCCTCCCCCGAGATGGCAGAAAACACAAATTGCTGTTGCGTGATTCCTTTTGCTAATTAAAAGGAGAATGAAATTTTAATTGAATGAGCCCTCTCCCAGGTAACCTAGGACCATTGGTTCAATGCTATCATGCCCAGGGAAAACAAAAAGAAGAAAAAACTATCAAACAAACAAAAAAAAACACTTGGTTTATCAAAAAAACTTTCTGGTTATCTTTACGAGTTTGACACTGACGTGGCAAACATGGCTTTAATTAAAATCAAATAGGTTATAGTAACGAACTGTGAGTAAGGAGCGACTCGGTCCAATAGTAACCGAAACATTAAAAAACGAAATTTTCCTGACAATAGATACAACAAAAGATATGACTTCATACGTTGATCCTAAATATATATAACTCACTAAGTCCAATGTTACCCATAAAAAGCTATGAGCCTCAGAAAATTTGCCTTATTCTGGAAAAAGGGGGATAACCTACCCCAAGATGTCAAGAGATCTAAATAAAAACAACATTTTTAGATTCATTATGTTAAGAAACCTATCTGCAGAGGTTTCAAGCTTTGATCCACAAAAATGTGTGACCATTTTCACATGGATGGTCTTATCGAACTAATGGCATTGTAATATTGGCAGAGGGCTCATTCGAAATTAAATCGAAAGTTCTTGTGCCTTTTTAATTGACCAAAAAAATAGGATGGTAACGAGTCCCCATCTCACGCTCCTTTTTTGTCAAAAGACATCCGATCAAAATTTTGATACAGCCATTGGATTCAGGATAGCTGAGAAGTCCGAAAACTATGCCTATGGGGATGAAAACCCCTCCCATAGTCCCGAGAGGAAGGGCTTTAAGCTACGCAATTTGCACATTGTCCACATATAGTATTTGTTAATGGGAAGGAGTAAAGTTCATAATACTGGTTGACATCAGAAATTTTAGTTCCAAAGTCCGCCATTAGGGGCACTCATGTTGCTAGTCTCCACGAGAGTCTTTCAAGACATTTTCCAGGGGCCCTATATGGGAAGAGATGGACGACAACAAAGGATAGCCCAAATACTAGCCGTTTACAATTATGGTACTTAAGCACTTTTTCCACTTCTACTTATTTTGGTAATAGAATTCTTATGTTCGGACTATTCTACTTCCAAATATTAAATCTACTTATCTAATTACGATCGGGATTTATATTAGTTTTACATTTGAAAAATTGTTTGACTTTCTTTCTGCTCATCTTTTGCTTAATATAGCTCTTTGATTTTCTTTAAAAAACTCCTTTTGTGGATTTTTTTTTATTAATTTGAGGAAAAAGTCAGTAAGGCAGAGTCAGAAACAAAAAAGAATTCAATCAATCTCAATCTGTTTCGGAGGTATTCTTACTAAGCAACCCCACACGTAGTTCGGATTTAAATTAACTAATGGGTAATTCTTTGGTACTTGGGACAAGCTTATTCCACAGCTTAGCCCCTCTATAAAAAAATGAAACAGCAGTCCAACTAAAACTAGGCACGGAACCTCAATATCTCCAACTGTCCGAGTTTCGTGACAATGAACATTGGACCTTTCCCGAAATTAATCAAAAAAACTTTTTGCACAAAATAAGATTTTCAAAAAAAAGATTTTCAAAAATCCAGAATATAATTTGTACTTTGTTAAAAAAAATTCTTTAGATGTTTTCACTTTTATAACTTTAAGAAATCAAAAATTAATTAAGATTTTAGGGAATAAATATCAGCACCTGTACATTAAACTGACATTGCACATTTTTTCAGTAAATTCATTTGAATTTTTTTTTCTAAAGTAAATTCTGATGAATTGGAAACTTGGTTCCATGAATAATGTCGTTATTGGGCTACAAACATATACATCTTAGCGGGAAACTTTTTATTCGAGAACTAAAGAACTCTGTATGTATATTCTTTAACTTTTTTAATTAGTGTAATTCAGAAATAAATTAGATGGCCATATTCAGATGTGTGTATGCTTTGTCTTTATTTATGTAGTTTAATTTCAGTTGCCTCCTTATAATATTGTGGTAAATAATTCTTGATGGAAACTAATGTTGCTTCTTGAAAAATAACTAAATTATATGGACATTCAAAAGTGCTAAAGGCCAAAGCATCATCGAAATCGCCAGATTTGCTTTCATCCTTCATATATTTAAATGAAAATAATTGAAATAGCATTGGTGACGTTGATTCGGCCTTAGATCTCCAGACTTGAGAGTCTTAAGGTCATTTATTTCTTTTTAACGGGGTAATTTTAGCTTCCACAGAAGATGATTCAGCACAAGCTTTAAGGGAGGCAATCAAAATTAGAATATAAACAGATAGACAGGGGCAGATCCAGGATTTTTTTAGGGGGTCGCAAAATAGGTTGGTCCGATAAACTTGCGTTAGGAGCAAGTTTCATTAACGGAAACTTGAGTTAATTATGCAAATTACACTACTTTAGACTACGCTAGGGGGTCGCGCGCCCCCCTCGCCCTCCTCTGGTTCCGCCACTGCATATAGACCTCTCTTTAACTAGAGATTAAATAAAAAAGCAAGTTTTTTTAACTGAAAGTAAGGAGCGACATTAAAACTCAAACAGAAATTGTACAACAGAAATATTAACAGAAATTATTCCGTATTTCAAAGGGGCTATCCCCTCCTCAACGCCTCACTCTTTACGCTAAAGTTTGACTCTTTCTCACAACTCCATTTTTTTAAACAAAAAAAAAACTTTAGCGTAAAGAACGAGGCGTTGAGGAGGGGAGAGCCCCTTTCAAATACGGAATAATTTCTGTTCGTTTTAAGTTTTAATGTTGCTCTTTACTTTCAGTTAAAAAAAACTGTTTTTTTATATTTAATATCTGAAAAAGACCATACTCAATATCCAGAACATTTCACCTTTGTGTGGTGATAACCAATAACATAAAGCAGTCCTTACATTTTTTAATCTGATAATTGTACATGAAAATCAGAGGCTGAATTTTTACTTAAAATCCATTTCCCTGTGGCCTTATTAACCTAAACAAAAATACCTCTGGCCTTAAGTTTGGTAACAAAAAGATGAACTTGCAAAAAGTGTACTTTTTATTCATATAAAGTCATTAACGAACAGAAAACAACTGAAAATAATGTTGAAATAAGAACAGATGCCGATGATCTTTTGTATATTTTCCTTGAAGCGACAGGCTGTAGAGGTCGAAAATTATTAACCAATGAGGTTCCATCCAACTTAAGAAGCTCCTGAAATTTTGACAGCTGAAAGAAAATTATAAATATTAGTATAAATTGAATTGTTCTATTGAATACCGAAAAGGACAAACCTGTTTGACTTTTAAATATGACAGGACATACGAGAGACGATTGGTATGACTTCGTAGGCTTAGGGAGGGAGAAAAATAGAAAAGAAGACGGATGGGAAAAGGAATATGAAACAAAAATAAGACTGGAGCAAGGAATGAATAACAAATTTCGATAAAAGTGTACTAAAAGGCTGTAACTTCTGAGTTTGAAAGGGATCATCTGTATTCTTTAAGATACACTGAACAATGTTATAGAATATCTTTATGCTTTTCTATGACAAAATCCATGTTAACAGGCCTCTAAAACTTAGGATCAGAAATACCACTAGACAACTGATTAACTGGGTTTCCACCCAAGAGCTGTTCTGTTGAACTTCCTTTTAAGAAAGTCAACAGTATGGGGTGTCTCCTCTTTCGACTTTGAGGTGTTTCGGAATTTCGCTGCATATTGGCCTAACGATATCATGCAATGGCCTTATTAATTTCTTTTCCGTCTGTTATTATTTGAGAATATGCAGGGGCTTCCCCTTCCCCTTATATGAGTATGAAGAACCCATGTTCTGTTTTCTTCAAAACTACAAAAGAGGAAATTTATTCAATTTAGGGCCCTTAGACTAGGGGGAGGCTAAATAATCAACAGACAGGCTCTGTGGGATTCAGTCATGATTCATTGCTCAACTGGTTAAGACCGTATTGCTTGCTATCGCCCACTCTATAGTCCAGGCGCCAAGTGCCAAAAACTCAACCCCCCCCGTGTTGTAAAAGATACAAATTGTTGGAGAAAGGATTCTGGACAATTTGACTCTGCTGATCACGAATCTGTCGGGACCTGTGACCGCCGGCACCGGCAAGACCCTCAAATTTCAAATGTTTAATTTTTTGATGACGTAACAGGAGTAAATTCGATAATGATAGATGAGATAATGATAATATTTCGCGACAGATTAATATATATATATATATATATATATATATATATATATATATATATATATATATATATATATATATATATATATATATATATATATATATATATATATATATATATATATATATATATATATATATATACATATATATATATATAAACACATATATATATATATATATATATATATATATATATATATATATATATATATATATATATATATATATATATATATATATATATATATATATATATATATATATATATATATATATATATATATATATATATATATATATATGCTGCATATTGCTGCATACATGGCATAATATTGCTTTTTAAGATTATTTGCTGGCTAAAATAGGTTGCTAAGAGGCAAATGTAAGAAAATACTCTTTTCAGTGACTAGTTTCAAAACTTTCCACTGTAAATAGGCCAAAATTCTTAAGTTTGCCTCCCAATATTTTTCTAAAACTACACCTGTGAATACATTGATCTCTTTCTGCTTAGGGAATGTAAATCATTTAAGCTCGGCTATTTAATATGTGAAATAAAAAAGAACAATCATTCTTTGTCAGAATTAATGAGGCAGCTTCCCGTGCAGGCACAAAGCTGATCACAGTCTTTCACTGCCAAGCAAGGACAGTTCGCCTTGCAGCCATTTTTACAAGAACAGTAAGTTTTCACAGACATCACTGAGGGAGGCCACTGTAGCAAAGTGGTGGTTACAGGAACCACCACTCCTTCAGACTCACTGAAAGCCCAGCAAAAATCCAGTGGATTATGCATAAATGGCTTAGGAATATTGGCTTGTACAAAGACAGACCACTGTAAAAGAGCACATATAAAAGGGCATGATAGTTCAATGGGAGTTGAGCTGAATGGGGGATCACATACAAAGTCTGAGGTATTTACTGCCAAATCTACCTGGTTCTGATCATTGCTGTCTTCACTGTCAGTATGATCTAAGTTTAGGTCAACATTTTCTTTATTAGACACTGAGAGGTAAGCTGAAACATTGGAGCCATCATTTGATACATCAGGGGATGAACTCACCACCAAAACCCTCCCTTCAACATGTTTCAGAAGCCCTTCAATTTGCCTTGCAAGATCTCCAACTGATACTTTGTTGCTCAAATAAAAAAAGGTTCGTTGACCTTTTTTGGTGCTAATTTTGAAAATTTTCCCATATTTTTCATTCATTTTTTTCTTCAAAAGTACAAAGTCATTTCTTATCAAGTCATTACCTGATGATTTTAGAAGTTCTGCAAGTCTGCTCTTGATCTGACTTGTTGTATATACTTTGCCCTTCATGAAGCCAGGGTGGAGTTCTTCAATGAGCTCACCTGCTATGGTTTCCTTAACACAAAACTTTTCTGTCTTAGGCTTTCTTTTGAGATACTGTAGCATACACTTTTGATGGTACATGGCTTCAATGCTGACCAGGTTTTGGCTGCAACATCTGAGTAGCAGCTCTGGATCTATTTGCCACAGAGTTTCAGTATGTGCCTTTATATTCTGTTGTCTAGTTTCTGTCTGAATTTTCAACAGCTTACATTCCTTGCTCTTTTTATTCCCTTTTCTATCACAAAACAAAGAGCATGACTTGTAGTCAAAGCTATCTTGAGATAGTTGGGAACAGGTGGTTCTTGTTTAGAAGGAAAATCAGGACTAAGATTTAAATCAAGGGGGTCACTTCCATCAGTATGAAACTTATAGGCCAGAAAAGTGTTGCAGCAAGATCTATGCCAGACTGTTACAGCTTCAGAAAATTCAGGTTGATTCACATTATTTTTCAAAGTCTTATACTTCAGGCTGCATCTACATTTTTCAGTAACAATTGACTTTATTTGATTTTTATCTTTAACATTATGCAATAGTTCTTTGGTTTGTGTCTGGCAGATAATGCAATGCTCATAGTCTATCCTGGACTTTGCATCACAACTAAATTCCAGATACTTCAGGTTATTTTCCAAAATAGATTTCATTTCATAGCTTGAAAGAAAAACATATGTTAGAATCTCTTCAAATTTGAATAGGATGTTAAAACTTTTAGGAATGTTAATAAAGAATTTGTTCAATTTTTTTTCATAATTTCCTGAATAAAATTTCCGTATTGTGTATCCAAGAGGTGAATTCAAGAAAGAGTTTGTTACTTACTTACTTACAATTTTTTCATAATGACATAATGACATATCCAACAATGGATGTTGATAAAGAATTTATTCATTCTGATACCTAGATTTTGTCAATGTTATCCCATGTGTCAGACAATTGATGTAGGCAAATTCCTTTTCATTCATCTCCGATGTTTTAATAGACATTCTAAACGTTTGATATGCTAGTTTACTCTAAAAATAATGAACACATAACAATGTAATATTTTTAAGGAAATAAGGCCATGTAGAATATTAATACAAAAATATATTATGATACATTATTAAAATCAATTATTAACATTGGACATTTTGAATTTGTTCCATAAAATAGTTCACCATGTTCTCTCTTGATATTGTAGCTATTGTCTTCACTTAGTTCGTAATCAGTAGAATAATCATTATTCCATTTTGAGTCATCCAAATTTTTACTGGTGTCTCATCAACAGGCTCAATATGCTTTTCGTCTTTGGTATTATTTGGTTCAATGACTGTTTGATCAATGGCAGTAACGTTTGCTGGTGCATTGTTTTTCATCGATTCATCTTTATATTCCATAGTGATATTTTCTGACAATGCCCTTTTTATTTTTCTGGCAATTTCACTGTCTATTATCACATTACTTTTACACTGGTAACAGTTTCAACACGTAGACAAGATATAATTTCTTAAACCACATTGGCCTGACATCACATAAAGAAAGAAAAACTAGCAAAAATGGGGTTTTTATAGGCCAAATTAAGATACTGAAAAAACGAAGCGAATATTTCGAGAGGACAAACGCCTCTCTTCTTCAGCGCGAAACGAAACGATGTATCAATAAAAGCCAAAAATTAAAAGAATTAAAACCAACTACCTAACAACCATAAAAGCGAGTTTTTCGCCAATATCTGCGATTTGCACAAAATCCAAAAAATATGATCTGCCATCGACGGATACTAGCGAACAACTGAACAAAGGAAAGGAATCAATTCATTCACTCGAAAAACAAAACGAACCAGCAATTAAATAAGTTGGAAAACTATGTCATTTGATTTCGGATTTTAATTAAAGCATTTCTTGCAGACACCCTTTGAAACCTAAGGGGTTGTTCACGTGTTTGATTAGATGACTGGGAAAGTGGTTCAAGGTTTATTTCAGGGATTACTAAAGTATCGGCTTCTCTTTTGAGAAAATCGAAATATGACTCGTCTATTCTTAAATCACTGGAATCTCTGTTTAACGCTAGACCTAAATGTTGGTATTTATAAATTTCAATAGCTTCTCTGTAGTGCTGGACAATACCATTATCATTCGAAATAAGACTAGCTTGATTAAACAAAATAGTATGGTCTGGTTTTTCAAAAATGTGCTCTGCAAGGGCAGAGTCAAAATTTTCTGGTTTTTTCCGCTTTTTAAGTGTATTATTAATTGAACTAGAGTGCTGAGTTAATCTATCTGTTAGTCGCTGATTAGTTCTTCCAATATACCAAAGACCACACGAACATGGAATTATGTAGACACCGGAGTTTTCACCTATCGGGATAGGGTCTTTTCCTTGATAAATTTGGGATCTGATAGTTTTTCTGGGTCTATAATAAGTGTAAGTGTTATTTTTCCTTAGATTTTTTGAAATGTGGTCTGAAATCCCTTTAATGTATGGGAGACCAAGATAAACTGAATTTTCCCTTTGATTTGTGTTTTCTGTGGAACTATCTGATAATCTTTTAATGCCTTTTGCAATTACAGAATTTATTAAACTAATTGGATAACCATTCCCAAATAAAATATCTCTAAGGTGGTTGAGTTCTAAATCCAAGAAACGTGTTGAACAAACTTTCAATGCTCTATCAACTAGAGAAGTGACAACTCCTCTTTTCACAGCAGGAGAATAATTGGAGGAATAACTTAAGTAACGGTCATTATGTGTGGGTTTTCTATATACACTAAACTCGAAAAACGAATCATTTCGGTGCACCAGAACATCTAAGAAAGGAAAATGCCTCTCTATCTCTGATTCCTGAGTAAATTTCAGTTTTGGATCCAAGGAGTTGAGCAAGTGAAGAAAAGAACCCAGAGACTCGTCACCATGCTCCCATAAATAAAAAATGTCATCTTTAAAACGAACCCAAAACTTTTATTGATACATCGTTTCATTTCGCGCTGAAGAAGAGAGGCGTTTGTCCTCTCGAAATATTCGCTTCGTTTTTTCAGTATCTTCATTTGGCCTATAAAAACCCCATTTTTGTTCGTTTTTCTTTCTTTATGAGACAAGATATGGTTTACGATATTAGTAGAAGAGTAGGCCTTTCTTTTATTGACCTTTCGTTGAATGCTAATACCCGAAAGCTGACGAATGGATGTATCAGTAGGTAATGTGCTACCTGCAACAGTAGCAAGGAGTTGTCTTCTATCATCAACGATTATTTTTTTGTTGGCATTCTCTTTGAGTGCAATCATCTCTGGAGATCTCAATTTTGCATAACCACCAACATAAGAGTTAAATTTTTTCGGTATTCCAAATAAATTTAATTCCTTACTGTCATTAAAATGCATGCATACATTTCCAATAGTGCTACCACTTGTACTTGTTTCATAGTTTAAATACTTCTCCTTGTCGGCATTCAATGCTACAATAACCTTGTTATGTGAACACACTTTATTAAAAAACTCCATCTTCACTTTTTTTTAAAGATATGACTTGTGTGTTTATTGTTCCACTGCGTAAAAAGTACTGATTTAATACATACAATAGACTAGGTAGTGTCGATAACCGGACAAAGAATACCAGTAGGAAAGCTACATCGTGTCTCTGACCAATCATAGAGTACAATTGTTACAGCCGTAAGCATATTTTGTCATTTCAAGATACGTACAAAAAAAATAAAGTTGAATAATTTCGAAGTTTTCAAAAAAATAGTTTTTTTATGAAAAAATATTGAATTAGAACCATCAGTCCTCATCATTATGAGTATCCAAAACTGGACTTAAGTTTCACATTTGAACTAGAGAATTGTATTTTCCATAATATTCTTACAGGAAACTAGAGTTTATGGTCAAAAACCCTTATTAACTCAGATTCTACGGAAATAGTTTTATTTTTCGATGCGAAAATAGACTTAAATTTCACATTTGAACCAGAGAATTGTAGTTTCCATAATTTTCTTACAAAAAACTAGAGTTTACGGTCAAAAACCCTTATTAGCTCAGATTTTACAGAAATAGTTTATTTGTAGATCCATAACTGGACTTAAGTTTCACCTATGAGCCAACGAATTGTATTTTCCATAATTTTCTTACAAAAAACTAGAATTTACGGTCAAAATCCTATTTTAGCTTAGATTTTACGGGAATACTTTTATTTTTTGATCCAAAATGGACCTAAGATTCACACTTGAACCTGAGAATTGTATTTTCTATAATTTTCTTACAAAAAAACTAGAGTTTACGGTCAAAAACCCTTATTAGCTCAGATTTACGGAAATAGTTTTATTTTTCGACCCAAAAATAGACTTATGTTCCACACTTGAACCAGAGAATTGTATTTTCCATAATTTTCTTGTGAAAAAACTAGAGTTTACGGTCAAAAAATCTTTTTAGCTCAGATTTTACAGAAATAGTTTATTTTTCGATCCATAACTGGACATAAGTTTCACATTTGAACCAGAGAATTGTATTTTCTATAATTTTCTTACAAAAAACTAGAGTTTAGGGTCAAAAACCCTTATTAGCTCACATTTTATTAAAACAGTTTATTTTTCGGTCCATGACTGGACTTTAGTTTTACCTTTGAGCCAACGAATTGTATTTTCCATAATTTTCTTACGAAAAAACTATAGTTTACGGTCAAAAACCCTTATTACCTTAGATTTTACGGAAATAGTTTTATGTTTCGATTCAAAATGGACCTAAGTTTCAAATTTGAACCAGAGAATTGTATTTTCCATAATTTTCTTACAAAAAACTAGAGTTTACGGTAAAAACCATTATTAGCTTAGATTTTACGGAAATAGTTTTATTTTTCGATACAAAATGGACCTAAGTTTCACATTTGAACCAGATAATTGTATTTTCCATAATTTTCTTACAAAAAACTAAAGTTTACGGCCAAAAACCCTAATTAGCTCAGTTTTTACGGAAATAGTTTTATTTTTCAGTCCATAACTGGACTTAAGTTTCACCTATGAGCCAACGAATTGTATTTTCTATAATTTTCTTACAAAAAACTAGAGTTTACGGTCATAAATCATTATTAGCTCAGATTTTAGGCTAGCAATTCGCCCGCCACTATCACACTATAACTACTCTAAAAGATCCTTCTGCCATCAACCCATCCCTACAAAAATATTTTTTCAGAGATTTCTTGTTAAAATTTTTCATTTCAAGTCATCCACACGGGTTTTTCGCTAGCAACTTGCCCCTCACTATCACACTTTAACTACTCCAAGACATCCTTCTGCCATCAACCCATCCCTCCAAAAGTATTTTTTCAGATATTTCTTGTTAAAAAAATTTATTTCAAGTCATCCACATGGGTTTTTCGCTAGCAACTCGCCCCGCAATATCACATTATAGCTACTCTAAGACACCCTGTTGACATCACCCCATCGCCCCAAAAACATTTTTTTAGAGATTTCTTGTTAAAAATTTTTATTTCAAGTCATCCACACGGGTTTTTTGCTAGAAACTCGCCCCCCCCCCCTATATCAAACTATAACTACTCTAAGAGATCCTTCTGCCATCAACCCATCCCCCCCAAAATATTTTTACAGAGATTTCTTGTTAAAAAATTTGTATTTCAAGTCATTCACACGGGTTTTTCGCTAGCAACTTGCTCCCCACTATCACACTATAACTACTCTAAGAGATCCTTCTGCCATCAACCCATCCCCCCAAAAATATTTTTTCAGAGATTCCATGTTAAAAAATTTAATTTCAAGTCATCCACATGGGATTTTCGCTAGCAACTCGCCCCCCTCTTTCAGACTATAACTACTCTAAGAGATCCTTCTACCATCAACCCCCCCCCCCCCAAAAAAAAAAAATTCAGAGATTTCTTTTTAAAAAAATTTATTTCAAGTCATCCACACGGGTTTTTCGCTAGCAACTCGCCCCCACTATCACAATATATCCACTCTAAGAGATCCTTCTGGCATCAACCCATCCCCCCCCCAAAAAAATATATTTTTTCAGAGATTTCTTGTTAAAAATATTTTATTTCAAGTCATCCCCACGGGTTTTTAGCTAGCAACTCGCCTACTATCACACTATAACTACTCTAAGAGATTCTTCTGCCATCAACCCATCCTCCCCAAAATATTTTTTCAGAGATTTCTTGTTAAAAAATTTTATTTCAAGTCATCACACGGGTTTTTTGCTAGCAACTCGTCCCCCACTATCACACTATAACTGCTCTAAGAGATCCTTCTGCCATCAATATATCCCCCAAAAAAATATTTTTTCAGAGATTTCTTGTTAGAAAGTTTTTATTTCAAGTCATCCACACGGGTTTTTGGCTAGCATTTCACCCGCCCCCCCTATCACACTATAACTACTCTAAGAGATCCTTCTGCCATCAGCCCATCCCCCAAAAAATATTTTTTCAGAGATTTGTTGTTGAAAAATTTTATTTCAAGTCATCCACACGGGTTTTTCGCTAGCAACTCGCCCCCCACTATCACACTATAACTCCTCTAAGAGATGCTTCTTCCATCAACCCATCCCCCCAAAAATATTTTTTCAGAGATTTGTTGTTAAAATATTTTATTTCAAGTCATCCACACGGGTTTTTTGCTAGCAACTCGCCCCCGACTATCACACTATTACTACTCTAAGAGATTCTTCTGCCATTAACCCATCCTCCAAAAATATTTTTTCAGAGAATTCTTGTTAGAATTTTTTTATTTCAAGTCATCCACACGGGTTTTTCGCTGGCAACTCGCCTCCCACTATCACACTATAACTACTCTAATAGATCCTTCTGCCATCAACCCATCCCCCCAAAAATATTTTTTCATAGATTTCTTGTTAAAATAATTTTATTTCAAGTCATCCACACGGGATTTTCACTAGCAACTCGCCCCCCGCTATCACACTATAACTACTCTAAGAGATCCTTCTGCCATCATCCCATCCCCCCAAAAAATATTTTTTCAGAGTATTCTTGTTAAAAAAATTTTATTGCAAGTCATCCAAACGGGTTTTTCACTAGCAACTCGCCCTCCACTATCACACTATAACTACTCTAAGACATCCTTCTGCCATCAACCCATCTCCTTAAAAATATTTTTTCAGAGATTTCTTGTTAAAAAAAATTATATTAAGTTATCCAAACGGGGTTTTCGCTAGCAACTCGCCCCCCCACTATCACACTATAGCTATTCTAAGAGATCCTTCTGCCTTCAACCCATTCCCCAAAAAATATTTTTTCAGAGATTTCTTGTTAAAAAACTTTATTTCAAGTCATCCACACGGGTTTTTCGCTAGCAACTTGGCCCACAGTACAGCACTATAAGTACTTTAAGACACCCCGCTACCATAACCCCACCACTTGTTTATTATACAGAACACATTGAAGAAGTAAAGCTATCCGTTATTAAAATTCTTTTTTTGCCATCTACATCTCTCTTAGTATCAACTCTTTAGTATAGTATAAAGTTAATCTCTATTTTAAATTAACAACACTGTTCAAGCACCACTTATGTATTATACAGTACACTTTAATATCGTTCTTATAGTCCAATTCGCAAATGCTAAACCCTTTTTTTCTCCACCTTCATAGGATCCAATTCGCAAATGCTATCTACCGACACATTCATATCAAACTATCCTTGGCTAATGGCAATTGTCCAAAAAAAATCAGAAATCGCTCTTAATAGCAAATACTTCAAAGAAATGGAACAGTGGATAACGCATGGGTGATAGACAGCTTTTCCTACAAAATCATTCCTAAATACGCAATTTGACAATCTGTAGTTTTCGATTTAAAAAAAAACAAACAACCATACTCTCTAAATATGTTTGGCCACTTTATAGGTTTGCATGCTTTCGTTTGCAATATGCACGTGAAACCACACTGTATATTCATGTCTCAGGCTTGTAGTTGAGAAAATACACTGTGTATTCATGTATTCGTGATATCTATTACTACGATACTACTTACGGTTATTTATACTTATTCAATTAAACCATTAGGCTTTACTCTTTCCTGGTGCCTTTAATGAGCTGCTGTTTAGTTATTTTGAACGTCAAACACTCTCAACACTATGATAAATTACCCCAAGTAGCCCCTTTGTACTATTACAAGTTCAATTTTGCAACACACTATCTGAAATATGATATATGATCTACTAATACAATAATACGACTGTTAACAATAATTTATTAAAATTAAATTATATTTACTGCATAAGATTTAAATAAGAAAATAAAACAGGTTTTATCTGTTAGAAGCCAGAAGCAACATTAAAGCTTAAGACGAACAGAAATTATTACGTATATAAGCTAAAATTTCCGCATTATATCTCAATCCCGGTCAAAATTGCCACAGATAATTACCCTCATTACCCTTAACATTTTCACGTATAGAATTGAGTCGGCAAAGAGGAAAGCAGGACATATAAAAAGAACTTCATATAGGAATTCTGGCAAATTTTCCCAGTGTACAATTTTCCCTTAAATGATTACCCCCTGGAAACTTCCCTCTCCATGAAAAATTCTCCCCTGTGGAATAGCAACACAGAAAACCCCCTTTACCCAAAAAATCTATTAATACTTCTCAATAACAAACACCATATGCAAAGAATGGGCAAATTTTATAACTGAAAAAGCTTTCCCCATGGACTTTGTGGGGTAATTATATCTCAAAATGTACAGTTATTGTGCCTTTAAACTATTAAATAAAAAGAAGTTTTTGTAAAAGAAAGTAAGGATCAACATTAAAACTTAAAACGAAATTATTCTGTACCTTATATGAAAGGGGCTGTCCCCTCATCAACACCCTGCTCTTTATGCTAAAATTTTTATTGTTTTAAAAAGTAGAATTGTGAGAAAGAGTCAAACTTTAGCGTAAAGAGCGAGGCGCAGAGGAGGGGACAGTCCCTTTCATATACGGAATAATTTCTGTTCATTTTAAGTTTTATTTTCGCTCCTTACTTTCTGTTGAAAAAATTTGTTTTTTTAATAAATTTGTGGACGTTTTTGAATTAATTTAATGACACTAAAAAATTATTACGTATTTAAAGGGGACTGCTTCTTCCTCAACACCTCGCTCTTTATGATATATTTTTTTAGTACTTTTAAAAAAGCTTCCTAAGGCGGATGAAGATTTGCTAGATGTTTTCCAGAGAAATTGCTTAAAGATTGTTCTGGGTACCCGGCTGACTGACCGTATTTCAAACAATAGGCTATACGAAAAGTGTGGTTCAATACCGCTCTCTAGGGCTATAATAAAAGAAAGGTTGAGGTGGTTAGGACACGTTGTGCGGATGAAGGATGACGGATTGCCCAAGTTTGTTCTTTTCGGCCAACCATCGAGGGCTAAACGAAAAGCAGGTCGTCCCCGTCTGGGGTGGGAGGACGTTATAAAGAAAGATATCAAGGAAATTGGAACTTCATGGGCGGGTGTAAAAATGGAGGCTTTGAATACATTGGGAGCAGGAGGAGTGTGCGTAGCTGTGTTGGCCTTAGGCGACTTGGTGCTGCGGTGAGTTTTTAGTAGTAGTAGCAGTAAATTACAATTAACAACTCCACGCGCAAAATTGAGACGGAAAAAAGGATGCAAGAAATTTAAAAGAATCTTGTATAGGAATTCTGGCAAATTCCCCCAGTGTATAATTTCCCTTGACAAGTTCATCCCCTGGAAACTTCCCTCCCCATAAAAAAAACAGCAAAAAGGCAACATCCTCCCCAACTGGAAAATGTATACATACTTCACAAAAACAAATACTATGTGTAAATAACTGGCTAGCGTAAATTATTACGCCTTTTAACTATGATGAGCAAAATGGCTATCTCATAATTTTTATCGGACGACTTTGGGGAAAAAGGCGAGGGGAGGGGGCCAGATTGCCCTCAAATCTTTTTGTTCACTTATAAAGGGCACTAGAACTTTTAATTTCCGTTAGAATGAACCCTCTCATGATATTCTAGGACCACTGGGTCGGTACGATCACCCCTGAAGGAAAATAAAAATAATAAATAAACACGCACCATTGATCTTTCTTCTGGTAAAAAATACAAAATTCTACATTTTTGCAGATAGGAGCTTGAAACCTCTACCAGATAAGAAGATTCGAATTAAAACTTTTTTATTTTAATTGCTCTTTAACTGGAGAGTGGAGTGACCTTCAGAATGATTTTGACCAGTTAATTCTGCCTCTTGAGTATTGGTCATTTTAGCGAAATTAAATAAAAAAAACAAGTTTTTTAAACTGAAAGTAAGGAGCGACATTAAAACTTAAAACGAACAGAAATTATTCCGTATACGAAAGGGGCTGTCCCCTCCTCAACGCCTCGCTCTTTACGCTAAAGTTTTTTATTGTTTTAAAAAATAAAGTTGTGAGACAGAGTCAAACTTTAGCGTAAAGAGCGAGGCGTTGAGGAGGGGACAGCCCCTTTCATATACGGAATAATTTCTGTTCGTTTTAAGTTTTAATGTCGCTCCTTACTTTCAGTTTAAAAAACTTGTTTTTTTATTTAATTTCTGATCGTTCTTTAGTTAATGCAGCTTTTATTTGCATAAAAATTTTACTTTTCTTTTGCTAAATGGATGTCTTTACAAATTAACTTACGTAACTAACCTCTATATTCGTATATTTTTCTTCTGGCAAAAAATACAAAGTTGCAGATTTTTGCAGATATGAGCTTGAAACCTACGTAATAGGGTTTTCTGATACGCTGAATCTGACGATGGGATTTTCATTAAAATTCATTCACTTGTAGGTGATGTTTCCCCTACAAGGATGTTTCCTCTTTAAAAAATCGAGTAAATTTTCTCAGGCTCGCAGCCTCTGATAAGTAATACTAAACTTAATAAAATTTATATATTTAGGATTAGCATTATAAACACATTCTTTTGATACATTTATTGACATCAAAATTTCGTTTTTAAAAGTTTCGATTACTATTGAGCAGTATCGATTGTTTTTTTATTATTTTTTTTATTACGTATATGTTATTACTTATATGAAGGTGTCCTCCCCTTAGTCAATACCACGCTCTTTACGTTAAAATTTAAAAAAAACTTTGATTCACAAACCGCTGAATCACAAAGGCCGTTTAATTAAAATAGATAGCTATTATTAAAGCACTAAAAAAAACTGTAGCGTAAAGAGCGAGGTATTGACTTGGGGGAGAACCCCCTCACATACGTTATAATTTCTGTTCGTTTTAAGTTCTAATATTCCTTCTTACATTTCAGTTGAAAAAACTTGTTTTTTTTATTAATTTCTGATCGTTTCTTAAATAATGCTTGGAAATCCGGCGCCCTCTTCATAGAAATGTCCCTTACCCCAAAGAAACATCCTCCACGGAAATATTCTCCAGAGTAACCCACTCCTCTAGCCCCCCCCCTCCAGAAAAAATCCTTCCTGAAAATGGTTGTATACTTCCCAATAACTAATAAATAATGCTGGCAAGTCCGGCACCCCCTTCATGGCAATTTCCCTTTCCTCATGAAAACTTCCTTCATGAACAAATCCTCCCTAATAACCACCGACCCACCCATCCCTCCCACTACCACAAAAAAAAACCTCCTGAAAACTTCTGTATAATTACCAATAACCAAAACAATATGTTAACAATGGGTAAAGTTCATAACTTTTAGCCCTCCCCCTGGGAACTTTGGGGGATTAAGTCGTCCTAAAAGACATATTTATCATATTTTCTACCATGCTGAACAAAAGGGCAATCTCAAAATTTCGATCGGGCGACTTTGAGAAAAAATAAGCATGGGAGTTTCTCTCCATTTTTTTGTCACTTGAAAAGAGCACTAGAACTTTTCATTTCCTTTCCAATGAGCCCTCCTACTATATTCTACGATATATACTTATCGACCACTGGGTCGATACGATCACCCCTGGGAAAAAAAAACAAAAAACAAACAAACAAACAAATAAACACGCATCCGTGATCTTTCTTCTGGCAAAAAATGTAAAATTCCACATTTTCGTAGATAGGAGCTTGAAACCTCTACAGTCGGGTTTTCTGATACGCTGAATATGATGGTGTGATTTTCATTAAGGTTCTATAACTTTTAGGTGCTCTTTCCCCCTTTTTTTGAAAATCAGCCAAATTTTCTCAGGCGCGTAACTTTTGATGGGTAGCACTAAACTTGAGGAAAGTTATATATTTGAAATCAGCATTGAAATATGATTCTTTTGATATATCTATTGGTATCAAAAACCCGTTTTCTAGAGTTTCGGTTACCATTGAGCCGGGTCGCTCCTTACTTACAGTTCGTTACCACGAACTGTTTGATTCAGTCTTTACTCAAAAACAATGCCTGCTTAAATATGTGAGCAGATGAAAAATGAATATAAAAAATTTTCATTCTTTATTGCTTTCTTTCGCTGTTTCGTATGTAAGCTTTATTACTTCTCATTTCGACAAGAAGACAATTTGTTAGTTATGCAATATCAAATTTCTTGCCAATGATGAAAACTGTTATACTTTTGCAGCTTTCCCTTGTCAGCAAAAAGGGGTAAAGCAATATTGCCCAGTGTTTTAACTCAAATCAGCTACTGTTTCACATAAGAATCTAGGACATTTTCAAGGGCTATTTCAAGTCTTTTATAGTATAGGTATGCTCCTTACGGTTGGTCTTCACCCTTGAACGCTTCTGTTTTCTCTACCTCCTTGGTGAATTTTTCAACTTTACATTTTAGTTACAAGCAATTGATTATTGGACATATTTATTTTTTAAGGTTTTACTTCTCTTTTCAGAGGAAACATCTACAGTTCTGCACCCTAAGTCTATTGACTGCTTATATCACGTGATTTGAGTTATAGATGGCGCTACTTAAACACAATCACAGGACATAACAGTATAGACTACTTGGAACTTAAATCAGGACACTGTTCTCATGATAATTAAATGTGTTATCACAATAATTAAATTAAATGTGTATAAAAATAAAATGAAATGTGATAATTAAATGTGTAATCACAAATGTAATCACTGTAACTCAATTAAAACACGAAAATCAGCCTTAATGTTTGCTTCACAAGTACAAGAATCGGTACCTTTTGTTTTTTCTGGACATGTTTAAAAATAAATTTGTTATAAGTCTGTGGAAGCATTTTCTTTTGAAACTAGAGTCATTTAGGAATAAAACTACGAATGAGTCCCCACAATACCATAGAAAGTGTATTTCTTTGAAAAGAACTGTCGAATGTCCACCCTTACAAAATTGATGCTGTAGAGTCGTATAATCCTCAACGATAAAAGCACACATTCAAGCGTTGCTCACTTAACAAGGGATACCCTGGGCCAAAATTAAGCTTATAAAATTCATTTCCCCTTGAATATTTGGACGTAAAGTGATTATTATGAGGGTTTGGAACACCCTTCTTTAATTAAACTGTTTATAAGATCAGGAAGATATTCTTAGAACAGTGGAAGTAAAAGATAATCTTTATGAGGAAATTTCTAGCCTATTCCCCCCATCCAAATTTAGTTGTGTACACCAGTATATCAATGGAAGCTCAGACATATTGTCCTTGCGCAGTATTTAAAGGATGCAACAGGGATTAGTCTTAGAAGTTCAATAAAAAGTTTAAGATGTAACTGAAGGTGGAAATTGAAATATAAAATGAACGAAACAGTTGTCACAGCTTTTTGTTCACTCTCCCCAAGGTTTCTAGATGCACGTAAATACGTTCAAAAGGGAGATTCAATTACAAAAAGGCATAAATAGAGACCAGCCTTTAATTAAACCAGACCAGACTTTAAAAAAACAGACCAGACTTTAAATAGAGACACTGGAGCTATTCTTATATACCCTATTTACGATACCTTAATACAAAGGTAATCAATTAATATAAAAAAAATCGACTTTATTTTCGCTCATCTTTAGTTTAATGCTGCTTTTTAATTTTCCTTGAAAAACTTGTTTTGTAGAAAGTTAATGAAAAATTAACAAACTAAGGGTGATCTCAATTTAATAAATCACTTACAAACTGACGTCGAAACTGTATTGAGTTATATGATTTTACCTATAGTAACAAATCATAAGCCTAATTGATGGATAGTAGCCTGTAATTGATTGAAACAATGGAATGCAATAATTTTACAAATCGTGTTTATTGTACAAAAACAAGCATAAGAAAGTAATTAAAAAAAAGTAATTATACTAATATGATAAATATGAAGCTATGGGAAACAGTCACATAAGACTAATTAATCCTAAAATTGACTAAAAAGGAGAATCACAAAAACACTCTAAATACATTTTACCTAAATTTTAATGACCAAAATAACAATAGAAGGTAATGTTTGCCAAATTAGATACATTTAGATTATAAAACATTAAAAATAAATTACTAAATACAACAAACATTTGTATTTTTCAGCTTTCTAAAGAGGCAAGAAGACTTAAACTTGATGTATTCGTAGTTATAAAATAGCTATGTAAGATTTATAATAATAGTTATAACAAATAAATTCAGGAAATAAATAACGTTTTTACTTGAAAAAAATTATTGATATTAACTTGATTTCTATGTTTCGTTCAATGAAACTTAACTAAATTTAATGTAAAAAATTGAATTTATTGTATTAGTCCATTATAATAAACCTATTCAGTCAACAATTGTACTGAACAATTTTTCCAATAAACTTCTGTAACGTTCAACACTCTTACACAACGCGATTCTTGCACATTTAAAATGAATAATAATAATATGTAATTAAAGAATAGCTAGAGCCTAAAATTTGAGCAGCAACTTATTATATCAATTCTGATATAAATTAAATAGACCAAGCAATATCTAATGACTTACATTAATCTTTGAAAATTAAAAAGAAGATTATTACTGTAGAAATGAAAATCATCAAAATGTCATGTTGAATGTATAAATTAAAAAGAACATGTATATACTTATCAAATTTCAATTGGCTACTTAAAATCCTATACAATCGTAACCATATTTCAAATATAAATGCTCAAGATGGCTTTCTTTAATTGTACTTTTCAACACTGAAAATCCTTGAAAAAAAGATAAATCATACGCTCAGAATATGAGTGATAACAACAGAGTGCGATTAATATAACTAGCAACCAATAGGAACTAGAAATTAAGAAAGCTTTCCGCTAGATTTTTCTTTCTCGAGCCTAGCTGCAACTGCTGCTACCAGGGCAGCCCCTCTGCCGCTACCATCTCCAGAAAGCTTAAGTTGAAACTGTAAATATAAAATGTTTTAGAATACGAAATTCCAGTTGACTGTCACCAGAAGTATAGCTACAGTATTTTTACTGCGGGGGTCGGGGGGGGACGGTACACATCTGGGTAGTCAAAGGGATTGGGATATCCTTCAGAGGGAAGGAATGATGGAACATCTTTGAAAAAGAAAAGCCTAAATATATTTTCAAGATGTCTTAAAACTTATTTTGGGATTTTTTTGTTATAATGAATACTAAAATCACAATGAAAAAAAGTAAAGGTGGCATGTCAAGTGAAAGTGAAGAAAAGTAACTATTTAACAAACCTACTATTTTGTTAAATTAAAATATTACACAATAGATAATAAACAATAAAAACAAATAAAAATAAGTACTGGCGCTTGACTTCTATTAAAATTGCCAGCAATGAGCTGCTGCAGACCACAGTATTATAGCGTAGAAAAACTTTCGGGTGGGCGAAGGCGAATGTCGTATACACTCAGCTTTTTCAGCAGGATTCGCCATTAATTCTGCAATACATAAACCCTCCCCCTTTCCCCAACCTCCGAATGGCCTCGGGTAAGCGTTTATCAAACAATTATAAGATCTTATGATTCCCAGACAGTTATAAGTGCTAAAGTCACCCTTTACTTTCCAAAAATTTGAATATTGTGCATTTTACTCCAAACGTTTATAAATAAAACAAAAAATGCGAAGACTTATTCACATAATTTCTGTTCATTTTAACTTTTAATGTTGCTCCTTGCTTTCAGCTAAAAAAAACTTGTTTTTTTATTTAATTTATGAACGTTTTTGAATTAATGCATTTGTGATTTCGGCTCACCGTACATGAACAATTAAAACTAAATTTGCATATTAATTTAATTTTTTTTTGCCTAAATGGCTTTCTCGAAATTTTGTTCTGACAGAACTTAAAAATTCTTTAAGAATGACCCCTTAATCACAAAGGCCGTTAACTAGAATAAATCGCTCTGATTAAAGCGCAAAAAAACTTTAGCGTAAAGAGCGAGGTAATGACTAGAGGGCTAGCCCAATCATATAAGTAATAATTTCTGTTCGTTTTATACTTTGATGTTGCTCCTTACTTTCAGTTGAAAAAATTGCTTTTTGTATTATTTAATTTCTGATCGTTTTTTAAATAATGCTGGGAAATCTGGCGCCCCCTTCAAAGCAATGTCCCTTCCCCATGAAAAGTTCCTCCATGAAAAGATCCTCCCACGCAACCCCCGACACCCCCCAACTACCAGAAAAAATCTCCCCTGAAAACTTCCATATACTTCCCAATAACCAATATTACATGTAAACATTGGGCAAAGTTCATAACTTGCAGACCTTCCCCCGGGGACTGTAGGGGATTAAGTCATCCTCAAAGACATAGTTACTGTATTTTTCGACCATGGTGAAAAAAAATACCTATCTCAAAATTTTGATCGGTTGACTGGGAAAAAATGAGCGTGGGAGGGGGTCTAGTTGCCCTCCATTTTTTTGGTCACTTAAAAAGGGCACTAGAACTTTTAATTTCCGTTCGAGCCCTATCGCAATACTCTAGGACCACTGGTTTGATACGATTACCCCTGGGAAAAAGAAAAAAAACAACAAATAAACACGCATCCGTGATCTTTCTTCTGACCAAAAATACAAATTCCACACTTTTGCTGATAGGAGCTTGAAACATCTACAGTAGGGGTTTGTGCTACGCTGAATCTGAAGGTTTGATTTTCATTAAGATTCTATCGACTTCTAGGGGCCTTTCCCTTCTTTTTTTCGAAAATAAGGCAAATATTTTAAGGCTCATAACTTTTGATAAGGCTCGTATTTGTTGATGAAATTTATATATTTCCAATCAGTATTAAAATTTGATTCTTTTGTCATGTATCTAGTGGTATCAAAATTCCGTTTTTAAAGTTTCGGTTTCTATTGAGCCGGGTCGCTCCTTACTTACAGTTCGTTACCACGAACTGTTTGATAGAATTTTCAAACAACCTAAACAGAAAATCCTAAACAGAAAATCCACAGAAAATCCTTGGTTAGAACGGATTTGGAGTCCAGGGGGGAGGTGGGGCAAAAATATTTTATATGTTGTCCTTGGCACTTTGAGGAGCTCAATTTTAAACTATGGGGAAAAGAATTAGGGCAGTGATGCACAGAAGCATCTGTAGAAAACAGTTTTGGAGTAATTTACATGAGTACCAACAGATCCAGGATTCTGGCGTCGTGGCAACAGTGACGCCATGTAGCTGACTATTTTTTTAATTCACTAAGAACTTTAATTTTAATTCACTAAGAAATCCAGTTGCAGGATTATAAAACCTGTTACTTACAAGTCGGAATGTTGCTGAGAAAATTGTCCACTTTAAATTCACTGTTGCCAGATTCCAGAAAAACGTTGAGAAAAATACCTCTCGAAAATCAACATTTGAACATTTATTAGGGTAAAATTGACGTGATCCAGGCACGAAAAACCTCACTATATAAAACACAACTGTTTTTCTATGAGCTCGTTTCAAAATTTCACAAATCTTGATATTGTACTGAAAAGTTTTTAAATATTTATATCATGTACTTACAGTCAATCCAGGCTTAATGAGTTTGTTTATCCTTTCCACCATTAGTTTGTGGAAATAAGGATGGTATGCATACACTGAACCATCCACTGCCACGACTACATATTCTTCATTAATTTTTTCTAGCAGTGCTGAAACTCCAGCTGCAGTCAAAAAGGCTGCCCTTCTTGATATAAGTTGACAAACATATCTAAACGAGAAAAAAGACTTTTGAATATCAAAGAGCACAAACAATAATAAGAGCATTTCTATTACTATTACAATAATAAGAGCATTAATAAACTATAATACAAACAATAATAAACAATAAACTATAATATAATACAATAATAATAAATAAAACTAAATAATATATAATAAATAATACTAAATAATAAACAATAATAAAAACTATAATATAATACAATAATAAACAATAATAAGAGCATTTAAAATCAAAATATTACTTCTTTGTAATCCAGAAAAAAAGCCATGATTGTTGTTTGGAATAGAAAGAAAAGAATATATTTACAAAATATACTTGAGACGAACAGTTTTAGAGGATATTGAGGTTGAAGATAATGAAGACTTAGAAAGGGAATTTCTTGAAAACATATAGCATAACTCAAAAATTAATTAAAAAGATTTGAACTAAATTCAGTCCTCTTCCCTCTTGATTCCCACTTCGAGTCATTAATAACTGTCCAACCAAATTGGCTTGATTTTCTAAGTTTTTTCTTTTATTTATTTCAAAATACTGACTTGGGTGGGTTTTTGCAAGTATTGTCACATTAAACCACGAAAACAAAATAACCAAAATTAATTAATTAAATAGAATAGTGCTTTTGATAATTTGAAATCTAGAAACTAACAATCAGCTGATTCCCAAAGACAGATGCAGACTCAAATAAAATCTGCAACAACCTAATCTCTTTGGTGTCAATTTACCAGATTTTACGGGGATTTAGAACTTCATAACTGTATATGGGTCTTTTTCATTAAGTTATATCGAAAAAACTGAGTTTTTCAACTAAAATTAAGGAGCGACATTAAAACTTAAGACGAACAGCAATTGTTATGTATATGAGGGGGCTTCCCCTCGTTAATACCTCGCTCTTTACACTAGAGTTTGAATTTTTGTTCCAATTACTTAAGAGGGACTCGTGAAATACAAGTGCCGTTTAATTAGAATTATAATCTTTTTCTAAAAGTTCAAGAAACGTTATTTTAAAGAGCAAGGTATTGAGGAGGGGTTAGCCCCGAAACCTCCAAAAAGTATACGCATACTTCCAAGTAGACAATACTTTGTAAACAATGGGCGAAGTTCATAGCTTGTACCCTTTTCCTCGGGGCTTTAGGGGGAGAGGGTAAAGTCATCCTCAAACGCATAGTTATTAAATCTTTTGACTATGCTAAACAAAATGGCAACCTCAAAATTTGGATCGGAAAACAGTGGGAAAAAATGGGTGGGGGAGGTGGGCTAGTAATCCTCCAATCTTTAATTTCCGTTAGAATGAGCAATTTCTCAATACTCTAGGGTTATTGGTTTGATGCGATCACCCCTAGGGAAAAGAAAAAAAAACACACATCCGTGATGTTACTTCTGGCAAAAATACAAAATTCCACTTTTTTTGCCGATGAGGGGTTAAAACTTATACGATATGGTTCTTGGATATGTTGAATCTGAGGGTGATTTTTATTAAGATTGATTAAATTTTAGGGGGTGTTTCCCTCCTTTTTAAAAGATCAGGCAAATTTTCTCAGGCACGTAGCCTTTGATAAGTAACACTAAACTTAATTAATATTGTATATTTGGAATCAGCATAATAAGCAAATTCTTTTGATATGTTTATTGATGTCAAATTCTTTTTTTAGAATTTCGATTACTATTGAGCCACATCACTCCTTACTTACAGTCCGTTATTTTTCCTGTCTGGATCCTCCAAGAAATTGACCTTGTTTTACAACACATTTAAAGATATTTGTATGATATACCCACTACCACACAAGAAGTGAAGTTAAGTTAATCCTAATAAAATATACCTAAGTATGATAAAAATATAATATTTTAGAAACAAATTTTGGCTATATATTTGCACATTAGGAGGGGGGTTTAAAGTACAGTTGATCTGTGTACAAAATATGTTAGCTATAATTATTCCATATATGATGAAGTAAGAACTGGTTTCTGACTTCAAATACTTTTCCCCCTGCCCCCTAATATGCAAATATATAGCCTAAACTATATATTTCCCGTTTATCCCTTTTCTCACGCTGAGGTGAAAGAAACTAGCGAAATAAACTATAAAATAAATTATAAAATATAATGCTTTAGGAACAAATTTGGGCTATTTATTTACTCATTAGGGGGGGAGGGGTAAAGTACAGTGGGTCTGTATACAAAATGTGTTAGCTACAATTATTCCATATATTATAAAGTCAGAACTGTTTTCTGACTTCAAATACATTACCCCCATCCCCCTAATGTGCAAGTATATAGCCTAAACTATATATTTCCCGTTTATCCTTTGACATCTCTTTGTCTTTTTTCACGCTGAGGTGAAAGAAACTAGCGAAATAAACTGGTTTACAGTGCGTCAATACATGAACAGCTTGAGCGGTAATGGATATATCATACAAGTACCCTTTCAAAATCTAATAAGTCAGATTTTAAATCTAAATTGGATTGTATGATTTAGTTTTATATCCATAAAATTAGCAACAAAATATTTGTCTTCAAAACTATCGTTCGGATTTTCTGAAAAAGTTAAGTTCCCTAAGCGTGTAACTTTCATTGAAATACATGTGCTGCTTGTATTATTGGCTAAACTAATTTTGGCAGTCCTTAGAGACACTGCCTTTGAAAAACATTTTAAGTAGTTCGAAGAAGGGAGGGAAATATCTTCTTCCAAATTTTTAGATTTGCAAAGATAGGGACTCTACTTAGATATAATTGTTAATTTTCAGGGAGGAAGAGGGGTAAATTAGATAATATTAAATACCCTAAAAATACATTTCGCGGACAAAGTTAAGTGTTGGCAATCAAAATCCTTAAATTTGTCCCGTCTACCTCAAAATCTTAGAAATCCTTATAGCCGCTGCCTTTAAAAACATTTTTAGACAGGACAAAAATGGAAGAGAAATTCCCGCTTGAAATTTTTAACTACACAGGTACTCCTCTCAGAAGTAATTGTTATTTGGGAGGGGGGTCATGTTTCATCCCTTCGTAAATAATTAATCATGTCAGATTAGCAGCAAAGAAAAGGAATAGTCAAAATAAATTTGCCAGACTGATTTAAGAAATATTAGCGATCAAATTGTCATAATTTGGCAACCCCTCTCTATCAAAATAAAATTTTTACAGTCATTACCACATATTGTAAATGTCTTACCTTATTTTTGCGCAGTCGTCCTGAGTTATAACCTTGACCCCAAGCTCCTTGAATATATATTCGCAGTTGGTGAAGTCTCCTTCTGGACTCTCTTCAATATTACTAATGTACTCAGTTTCAAATATGTATGGTTGTAATAAACAGTCATAAGAGGTTCCATTGAAAATTAAGCTATCTCTTGCCAGTGATACCAAAATGCGTCGTACAATGTCACCCAAATATTTGCCAGATATCATCTTCTCATATCTAAAAATATGACTAGTGATTATAAATTACAAAAAAAAAAACAATAGAAATATTAATTGTGTAGGTGAAATAATAAGAAAAAGTGGATTTGAAATGGAAGTCTATTATCTATACTTTTTAAATGAGTTTCATTTAGGTGGGGCAGAAAGGAAATAGACCCTCTTTTACAAATATACATAAGTATACAGCAGTATTTTTTTAGTCGAGACATGACCTTAGGTGCTAAGGAGGGGTGCTCGGATTTCTGACTTATTAAACTTGTTGATATAAAGTTCGACGATTTGAAACATTTAATGATATTTTTCGCATAATTGGCATATTTATGTTCATTTGAATCCCCCCTAAAAAAATAAATCTCACATACATGCCTGTCTAAAAATTCCAGGATTTAGTTTTAAAATATTTGCTAGAATACTCGGTAAATAAAAAGAAAAATATTTCTATGCCCTTGCGCGAATCTCTTGAACCAAATTAAAAAATTCCTTAAAAGGAAAAATCGTGATGACTTAGCCAAACCAAAATTGATTAAAGAATCTTAGGGCCTACACATATTTTTATGCGATTAGGATCTCGTTATACAGAACGAGAAATTTGTATTACAAAAAAATGTAAAACAGGAAGAAACTGCGACAAATTGATGACTAGCGTTGTTGTGTTTTTTGTGAAAAAAATACCAAACTTGTGAAAATAAAACAAAATCGGCCAAAAATTGACTACACTCACGATTGTCTTCCTCGATCTAAAGTGTTTGCATCAAGGGCTTTGTCAAAGTCTGTCCTAATAAAATCCAAACAGCCGTTATCTCCAAAGGCACCCCATTCAGTGTTAACTAAACATTGCTTAGGATCATCTGAGTCCCCATCCCAGAGTTCTATATTCTCTAGCTTCTCAACATAACAAGCGTTTGTACCGGTACCTAGAAATACATAAAAGTTGAATTATGGGGTAAGTTAAAAAAATTACAACGATAAAGATAATAAACAAATATAATTCTGTTCTGTTCGAATTAGCTTCAGAAGTTTTTCTTCTTTTTTTGAGCACTGAAAACGGCTCGGCTTGCTGATATTTCCTTGCCGAAATATCTACTTTTGTTATTATTGCTTCTTTTCTATTCATTGGCTGGCATTACCATAATTTTTCTTGGCAAGTTAATTTTATTGTTCATTTATAATTTTTCTTGTTTTTTATAATTTATTCTAATTTATTCATTGTCATAATTCATTTATAATTTATTCATTGTAATTTCTGTTCGCAAGAGGTTTTATTTTTTCAATTATTATTTTCATAATTTCCGTAGTTTTCATGTGACTAAAAACACTTGGCATCAATCATTTTAAGCGTACAAAAAGGGTTGACATGGGGTTTAAAGGGTTGTCATGTATGATAAACCCGGTATGGGGTTTATCATACGAGTAACCAAATTTATATATATTTATTTGTTTTTTATTACTGATAATTTGTTTAGTGACATTATGTTTCTGACATTTAGGGACATTATGCTTGATGTTTTGAGTTTGTCTCAGTTTTGGAAGGTGCGTTAAGATTTAATAGTATCTATCTTTTTTTTAACTTTCTTTTTTCGTTTCAATTGCAAGAGTTTGGACTACACACCAGAGATTTTTCAAAATGTTCTTGTTTATATTTATACAAGAAAGGCGAGTTGGAAATCAATTTAAGTATGTTAGTTTTGATTGTTTATTTTCTTTTCAATATTGTTAATACTATAATCTTTGCGTACAAAAAGGGTTGTCAAAACTAAACTAATTAATTTTTCTTGTCTATTTTTACTGCCCTACGAACTTTTAAATTTTGAAAAGTTAAAAGACTTTGATGAAATTTTGTATGTCAATCCATCCATCAAGAAGTTCTCAATATTAGGACGATCTACAAGAACAAAGACCTCTAGCCTACCAACTAACTATGAAAGACTGCAGTATAGATGTATTTACAATTTCTTGAGGAATATTAACATTTGTGAGTAGATCGAAAAAGTATTAGCAAGAGTTAGTAACCCTCCCTCATCTGTAGATGGAAAATCATGAAGAAGCCAAAATAACGCTAAAGTGGACTCCTGAAGGCTTAGAGTTTTAAAAAGAAAATTTCAGACAGAAATAGACCTAAGATTGATCCCAGGAGCAAGATTTTTTTTGTCGTCATTTGTGCTTAAAAGCTATGCATCTCTCAAAATAAATAAATCAAACTTACCAACTATAAGCCCTATCTTGCAAGCAGGCTGTTTATAAGCTGAAGCCATCAAGGTTCCTGTAGTATCATTTAAAACTGCCAAAACTTCAATATTAATGTCCTAAAGTGAAAGAAAGAGGTCAAAGGAGAGAGTAACTTTGTGGCATAAAACGCAGTGGTCATATTTTATGTGACTATTGTTTAAACGAAATCAACATTTTTATTTCGGGGGTTTTCCATTTCCATTTGTTTTAACATTTCATTTGTTTTTTGTTTTTTTGGTTCACAATTATAAGTCACAATAAAACTAACAGTACAAGATGAAGGAAAGGACAAGCTAAAAGGCTACTGTGTATAATAAAACAAATGTACCAGGTATATGACGAGCAGAATCGTGTTTTTATTAAAAACTTTCACGTTTTATATCCATTTTTTTTTCCTCCCAGTTTCTTCCAAGTTAAAGGCCGACAGGTCCAAAAAATGTTTAATAGCTGATGTGAAGCCCTTAGTAGCTAGGGTGTATCCAAGATTTTTGTTCGGAGGGGGAAAGTGATTCCTTATATTTTTTTTACAAATAAAACTTTACAAAACACAACAAAATTTGTTTATATACATTCTATTACTTTTTTATGGGTCAGGCAAAATTTCAATGGAGAGGGGAGTTCAAACCTGGTAACACTCACTGGAGACGACCTTGTTTATCATAGCTTCTAATCAATGCTACTTCCATTTAATTTTTCCTATTTTACAATACAGTCCTAAAATGCTCTAAAATAGGTAGTAAATAAAAAATATAGCATGCAATGCACAAAATATTTAGCCATTTGCCAAGGGCTTGGAGAGCTTCTTTCGAACAGTTTCTGGTAACAAACTGTAAGTAAGGAGCGACCTGGCTCAATAGTAACCAAAACTCTAAAAAACGGAATTTTGATACCAATAGATACATCAAAAGAATCGTATTTTTATGCTGATTTCAAATATATAAATTTCGTCAAGTTTATTCTTATTGATCAAATGTTACGCGCCTGAGAAAATTTGCACCTATTTTTGAAAAAACTCCCTAAAAGTCATAGTCATAGATGAAAACCCTCTAAAAGTCATAGATCCTTAATGAAAATCACGCCGTCAGATTCAGCGTATCATAGAACCCTACAGTAGACCTCCTATCTGCAAAAATGCTCCAATTCAAGCTCCTATCTGCAAAAATGTGGACTTTTGTATTTTTTGGCAGAATAAAGATCACGGATTCGTGTTTATTTGTTTTTTTTTTCCAGGGGGCATCGTACCGAGCCGGTAGTCCTAGAAAATCGCAAGAGGCCTCATTTGAATGGAAAATAAAATTTCTAGTGCCCTTTTTAATTGACTAAATAAAATGGAGGACAACTAGGCCCCCTCCCACGCTCATTTTTTTCAAAAAGTCACCGATAAAAATTTTTAGAGAGCCATTTTGTTCAGAAAAATCGGAAAATATAATAACTATGTCTTTGAGGAGTAATGCTCCCCCACAGTCCCCAGGAGAAGGGCAGCAAGATATGAACTTAGCCAAATGTTTGCATATAGTATTGGTTATTGGGTCTAGACCATGCTTTCTATAAAAGCCTTATATGTCCTCAGGGCATAACCTACAACCCTTACCCTGAGGACTTGGGGTTTTGTTATCCTCAGAGACAAAATTTCCAGACTGTTCCGATACGCTGAACAAAATGGCTATCTCATAATTTGGCTTGGACGTTTTTGGAGAAATTACGGGGGGGGGGGGGGTATTTGCCCTTTTATCACTTTCTACTAATAAAAAAGGAACTTCTAAATTTCAAATCAAATGAGCCCTTTCTGAAGCTTCTATGGCAAAACTTTCTATAAAAACCTTATATGCCCCAAGGTCATAACTTACGACCCTTGTCCTGAGGGCTATGGGGGGAGGATTTCCATTCTCAAAGACATAATTTAGAACCTTAAAACTACGTTGAAAAAAATGTTGACCGGAAATCTTTGGGAAAATGAGGGGCGTGGGGAGGGAGGGGGGATTCCCCCACCAAATAATTTCGACTATTAAAAAGAGAAATAGCCCTTTCAATTCCCAATCGAATGAGGCCTTTTTACCCTGAGGGCTGTGGGGGGTTGTCATCCTCAAAGACCTATTTTCCAGAACTTTCAACTACGTTGAACAGAATGGCTATCTCAAAACTTTGATTAGATGTGTTTGGAGAAATGCTGGGCGTGAGAGGGGCACTTTCAACTATTAAAAACGGCACTAGCCCTTTGAATTTCAAATCGAATGAGCCCTTTTTGAAGTTTATACAACAGCACTTTCTATAAAAATAACCTTATATTCCCCCAGGGCATAACTTACAACCCTTGCCTTGTAAATGTGGGGGGAGGGGGCTGTCATCCTCAAAGACATAATTTTAAAAACTTTCAACTACGTTGAAAAAAATGGCCATCTCAAAATTTTGATTTTATGTGTTTGGGGGAATGGTGAGCGTGAGGGGGGGGGGCTAGTTGCCCTCCCATTGTTTTTAATTTTGAAAGGGGCACTAGCCATTTCAATTTCCAAGCGAATGAGCCCTTTTTGAAGTTTCTACGACAACGCTTTCTATAAGAAGCTTATTATACCCTCAGGGCATAACTTACAACCCTTGCCCTAAGGGCTGTGGGGGGGGGGGGGTTGTCATACTCAAAGACCTAATTTCCAAAACTTTCAATGTTGAACAAACTGGCTATTTAAAAATTTTGATTGGATGTGTTTGGGGAAAAGGTGGGCGGCAGAGGAAGGTTATTTGCCCTCCCATCACTTTCGACTGTAAACAAGGGCACTAGCAATTTCAATTTCCAATCGAATGAGCCCTTTTCAAAGTTTCTACGACAAAGCTTTCAATAAAAAACTTGATATGCCCCCAGGGCATAACTTATACCCCGGGCCCTGTAGACTGTGGGGGGGGGGAGTGTCCTGCTCAAAGATATAATTTCCAGAACTTTCATCTGCATTGAACAAAATGACTATCTCAAAATTCTGATTGGATGTGTTTGGGGAAATGGTGGGCATGGAAGGGATGTTAGTTGCTTTCCAATCACTTTCGACTATTAAAAATGGAACTAGGCATTTCAATTTCTAATCAAATGAGCCCCTTTTGAAGTTTCTACGATAACGCTTTCTATAAAAAAAAAACCTCATATGCCCCCAGGGCTGTGGGGTGGTTGTCATCCTCAAAGACCTAATTTCCAGAACTTTCAACTACGTTGAACAAAATAGCAATCTCAAAATTTTGATTGGATGTGTTCGGAGAAAAGGTGGGCGTGAGAAGGGGGTTAGTTGCCCTCCAATCACTTTCGACTATTAAAAATGGCACTAGCCCTTTGAACTTCCAATCGAATGAGCTCTTTTTGAAGTTTCTATTACAAAGCTTTCTATTAAAACCTTATATGCCCCTAGGGCACAACTTACAACCCTTGCCCTGAGGGCTGTGGGGGAGTTTCCTCCTCAAAAACAAAATTTCCATCTGGAAATCAACTGTGTTGAACAAAATGCATATCTCAAAACTTTGATTCGATGTGTTTGGGGAAGGATTGTTAGTTGTGTTCCAATAACTTTCGACTTTTAAAAAGGACACAAGCCACTCAAATTCCAATCGAATGATTCCTTTTCGAAGTTTTTACAACAAATCCTTCGATACGAAGTGCCCTGGTAAAAAAAAGTTAAAAATAATAAATTGTTCTCCAAATAATAGTCTTTTAGTATAATATTTTAAAAACTATTTTGTTTTTGATTGCACAATGCACTAGATGTAGCAATTTCCTTTAAAATGAGCCATTAAACAAGACTCTACGCTGTTCCAGTGCTAAGCTAGCTGCGGAAAAAAGAAAAACCAAAATATAATAATGAAGTAGTACTCGTTGATTATTCGGTACACCCTTGAGAAATGAAGCTGTGCTTTTTACAGTGGCTACTGTAGAATAGTCAACAGTATTTGATGGTAGAATGGTAAGTATAGCTTGAACATGAAAATGCAGTTTTTTTTGTAAAAAAAAAAAGGTGCTAGTTGCCCTCTAATTTTTTTGGTCACTTACAAAGGGCACTAGAACATTTAATTTTCGTTTCATTGAGCCCTCTCACGACATTCTAGGACAAATGGGTTGATACGATCATCCCTTGGGAAAAGAAAAAAAAATAAACGCGGATCCGCGATCCTTCTTCTGGCAAAAAATATAAAATTTCACATTTTTGAAACTAGGAGCTTGAAACCTCTATAGTAAGGTTATTTGATAGGCTGAATCTGATGGTGTGATTTTCATCGGGATTTAATTAATTTTAGGGGGTTTTCCTCTTTTTTTTCAAAATAAGGCAACTTTTCTGAGGCTCCTAACTTGTGATTGGTAAAACTAAACATGATGAAATTTACATATTTAAAAGCAACATAAAAATCCAATGCTTTTAATGTATCTATTAGTATCAAAACTCCGTTTTTTAGACTTTTGGTTACTATTGAGCCGGGTCGCCTCTCACTTACAGTTCGTTACCACGAACTGCTTGATTGGGATGGAGGAGTGTACGCAGTCTTGTTGGCCTTGAGTGGCTTGGTGCTGCAGTGAGTTGTAAGTAGTAGTAATAGTATACGGGGGCAAAAGCGATGCGGAGGTTTCAGGTAGTTTATTGCGGTAGTGAGTTTTTTTTAACAGTAGTTGCTATTGGGTTCCACGTATAAAAGCACTATTAAATCATATTTTTATAATATGTACTTTCAAGTCTCTGCTTAATTGCAGCCGTTTAGTGAAAAATTGGGCAAATAGTTAAAATGTGTAAAAACAAACAAACTTAAGAGAAACGGAGGATGGAAATTAAACAGAAAAAGAGATGAAAACGGAAATCAAATAGAGTCTTACCCGTCTTCTGTGAATTGCTTTTTGAAGTAAATCAACAGCATCCTCGTCTTCCACCCCAGAGCAGGTGAATCCTTTTGTCCACTGGACTAATCTGGCTTTTGTCAGGCCTTCTTGTCGGCATGGAAAGCTGAAGGTGAAACCAAGCGGAAGAACTTCGTTGTCAATCTTAAATTCATGAACGAATAGGGAAAGGCATTCCGCAATATGATCAAAAAGCTGTAAAAAATAAAACATTTTTATCATCAGATAACGAGTTCAAATAATTGATAAATAACAAGATATGCATTCCTCAAACTGCTATACTCCGTAAACAAAAAGCAAAGAAAAGTACCAAAGAATTAATATTATCTGTTTATATTCTATTTTTTGTGTTTTATATTTTCTGGCTTATATTTTAATGAGGCAAAAGAAAACTAAAGATAACAGAACTGTTTATTGCTGTATTTCCCGAACTATTGGTCGTGAATCACCGGTGAATCACCAATGAGCCACCAGTGATCCATTAGTGAATATTGAGCGTGCTCAGACCCTAACGGGCCTCTGTAACAGGCCTCTGTATAATACATGAATAAAAAAAGGAAGTGACAACGTTGTATGGTTCATTTAGCCATTTATAAATAATAAGAATTTAAATATATTTAAGTTACGAAAAACATAGTCGCATAATAATGTAATAAAACAAAGAATAATAAAAAAAAACTTTATATTATCACATGCGGGTGGCACGGTGATTGAAAATTGAAACACATGTCGTGAACCCGAAACACCCCGAGTGAGTCGGATTTCTGTTGTATGGTAATATCCTTAATTGGTTTGTTTGCACTAATTTTATTGATATATGCTAGAAATACTGTGAAACAGTAGTTCTTGTTTGTTTCCAGTTTCAACTTCGCTCTTTACTTCCCAAGAAAAACTTCATTTTTTAAAATTAATCATTGACTGTCGTTTGACTGTTAGGATGGGAAGTTCTACTTTTAATCTTTTATCTAAACAAGGGATTTGACATCAGATTTTTGTTCAAGTAGTTTTGATTTTTTAAGGAGATGTCACCCTTATTTTAGTATTACTTAGTGAATTTGCTTTATATAAAACCAGAAAAATTAAATTTTTTCGATGTGTTTTATATTAACTTTTGTTTAATATTTATTAAACAATAAATTCTGATTACGTTAAATCTAAGTTTTCACTCACTCCGATGGGCTGATTAAAAACAAAATCCTTAACAAATAATAAAACAATAAACAGAACTTACGGCTGTTCCCGTTGCCGTCTTGATCCAATCTCCCAGTGGAAAAATTCTTGACACAAACTCTTTTTCTGGTGTCGCTTCACCTAGTTGGATCAACAGCACCCTAAAGTTTGACCCGCCTAAATCAAGGGCCAGTAATCTTCCTTTTTCTGAAATTAAAAAAAGATTTAGGCGAACTAAAAATGAACGACTGCAAGAACGAGTGATTTTTATTCTAAAACTAGTGATTTTTTCCTAAATCTAGTGATTTTCCACGATAAAGAGCATATATTCATGATTCAATTGAATAAATCATACAAGAAGCTAATAAAAAAATCGCAAAATAGTGACTAACTGCAATTCCCAATATGTTCCAAATTAGCTTTTATGCAAATATACAGCCTTTGAAACTTCCGATTTCCCACCATATTACTATATCAGATATAGACCCCATAGCGTAATCATCAAGATAAGAAGGCAAACCTATTTAATCACAAAATTGCAAATATGTTCTATGCTTCCTATTTCACAACATTTGCCCAGGTCGAATTTTTGTCTTCATATTTATGGTGTTTTTTTTATCAGTAACCCATATATTCATATTTATCAGTTCTAAATTAGGCTGAAAGGCTGAAATTCTAGGGGTAATTTTTTCGGTTGAGAAAAAATTAAAACGTCAATCTAAAGTTATTTTTCCACATCTTGGGAAGCAGGCGGAATAAACTTCTGTAATTTATGTTTATGAAAGACACTTCTGTATTTTCAGTGCGTAAATATATTTTGGCTCTAGACAGTTTTTTTCCAGGTTCTACCTCCCTCTTAACTCTGCTTATAAGGCTGAAAAGAATGTGCCTATCTGTATATATCTTCTTCTAGTATGTAGCAAAGGTAGATAAACCATTGCAAAATGTTAAATAAAAAATGTATTTAAATATTTTTCGCCATCTTATACAGGCGCACCTTCCTGTAAGTGCACCTGTATAGAACATGGTAAAGAAACAAAAAAATTATAAACTAAAATGGTAAAGAATATTATATCTCTAGTGATTTTTAGTAATTTTTGGTCAATAATCTAGTGGTTTATGTGCTGAATTAGTGATATATTTTTTTCAAGAATCTAGTGATTTTTAATTTCACCGGTATGGCAACCCTGAGTGAAACCCTAAGTGGCTCTTTACTTAACTACTTTAATGTATTTTAAATTTGTTGGAAAAATAAACTGTGAAAAAAGTAACTGGAAAACCAGAGAAGGTCTGATGCGAAGTCAAGTAGATCTAGTGAGCTGGCGGTCTTAGCTTTAATAATATTATACAGGTTTGCGGTTTAAGACTTCAGATACTTTTAGTAAAAACTATGCGGGGTTTTCCCATGTGCATTAAAATATGCAGATGAAACTGCATAAAAATAGAGGAGACAGAATGTGCCAAATGTGCCAAAACATTCAAAAGGTTTTTCTAACATAAGAACACTTTTCGGCCATTATCTCCAAAAGAATTTAGGACGCAAAATTTACTTCTTATGGGAAACTGAAAGTCTCTAGCCTGAACATCTTTTGGCTCCCCTCCCCTTCCACTTTAAAGAAGGTCAAGCCTGTGTGTATTTACTTTAGTATATGCACGTTCTGTAGAATCGTAACGGCTCAAAGTTAAAATGGTTCCTTTAACATTTAAGTATTAATTATTTTCCATACGGTACAAGTAAAGCTTCCATGGGTCCAAATCTTATTTTAGGCTGTTGGTAACACCGACAAAATTGTAGTCGTACCCTAAGAACTTTATAATGTTGAAATAACTAAAAGAAAAAACTTAAAAGTTGGGGTTTACAGGCATAAACAGAATTAAGATGGGTCCGCGGCAAAATCTCTTGGCAAATTAAACTTTAGGGAAGTCAAAAATGACCGACTCTTTAATCTTTTGAACAAATATTAATATTTGTATGTGTGCCACCAATATGCTAGTCTTAAATAATCTGGAAGTGAATGGCTATTAACGAGCCAACGAAAAGATAATTTGGTAAAAAAAAGAAGTGAACCCGTTCAAGTATTCACTAATTTGACTCACCCTCGCCATTTGGCAAATTTCTAACGTAGGTGGGGTAGCACTTTATGTCAGCTGATCCGTTTATCTTTCTTCTGAGTCCCTTTTCAATTTCCTTACGCATTGTTGTAGAGACCTTTTCGACTTGTTCATCAGAAAGAATTAACTTTGAACATCTTTCCTCCAACTGAAAATTAATATGTAAAACAATAAAGGGACGCTGATTGGTATTAATTAAAAAAAAAGTTAGACTGATAGAAATATAGAGCGAAGTTGAAACTTCAAACGAACAGAAATTATTGCTTCACAGCCTATCATAGGCAGTGCAGTAGCGCTGCCTAAGTAAAGAACGATGTCGGCACAATGTATTTCTTCGTTTTTTTAGATCTTCGAAAGGGACTCATTCGATTGGAAATTGAAAGTTCTAGTGTCCTTTTTAAGAGTCAAGAGTGATTGGAGGGCAACCCCTTCAATCACATCCAAATTTCAAGATAGCTATTTTTTTCAGTGTAGTGAAAAGGTCCAGTAATTATTGCTTTGAGGATGACAACACCCCTCCCACAGCCCTCAGAGCAAGGACTGTAAGTTATAATGTTTGGCCATTATTAGCATGAGAGGCTTATATGGAAGGAATTTATATGGATCCAATTTAGCCTACTAACGCACTTTTTAAGAGTCAAAAGTGGTTGGAGGGGAACTAGCCTTTCCACGTCATGTTTTCCCCAAGTGCATCCGACAGAAATTTCAAGATAGCCGTTTTGTTTAAAATAGTCGAAAGAACATTTAACAATGCCTTCGGGGTTGAAATAACTCTTTAAAACAACTGCCCTGAAGGCGTATGAGGGTCTTATGGAAGATGTGGTCGTATATACTTTAGAGGAGGATTATTTATTTGGACATTGAAAGTTTTAGTTCCCTATTAAGAATCTAGTTCACCGTTTGACCCTATTAAGAGTCAAAAGAGATGGAGGGCAGCCAACCCCCCCCCCCCCTCTAAAGGTGGTGGGAACAAACAAATCTGATTGAAATTGTGAAATAGCTTTTTTGATGAAAATGTTGTCCATAAAACATATAATAATGCCTCCAGCTTTGGCAAAAACCCAAAGAGCCCACGGGCAAGGGTTGTGAGTTATGCCCCAGAGGCCAATAAGGCTCTTGCGGAATAGGTGATCATGATGTCCCTTTCTGAGATAACCATTTTGTTTAGCATAGTTGAACGGTCCAGTAACCATGTCCCTAGGGATATTGAGCATGTCAAGCCCCCAAAGTTGCTATAAAAGTAAATCAAAAGGCACCGTCAGTATGCTGGTTGCCAATTAAACATCTCAGCAATATCCTAAAAATGACTTAGCTTATTTAGTTGAAACTTTATACTATTCCTTATAATTTTCTACTACTATTACTACTTCTGTTTGAACAATTTAACTAAATCAAAAGAGTGTAAGTTTATCCAGGTTGTCAAAGAGCATTGATAGAATTTCTTTGGAACGATATTAAGTTTCATTTTTCAGCTCAACTAGTGGGTGGCCGGTGTTTAAGCCCTCCCTCCCCCCACAGAATCAAAAGGACTTGAATTATCAATCTTTGATCTAATGAGCGTCCTTCTAACTTTTTTGCAACCATGAGGTGGAAGTGTGGATGAGGAAGGGGCAATCCCCCTCTTATTCAGAAGAAATTCTGCTGATTTTGGAACTTAATGTTACTCTTTACTTTCATAATAACAGCGTAGACCAGAAATATTCCCTGAAATCATAAGGAGTAGATATCAATTTCAAATTTTTCATGCGTTTTTTCAAAGTTTCTTTCGTACCCCCCCCCCCAACAAAAAAATGGTTACGGTTTTTGGGACCACACATCAATTTATACCTCCACCCTCCCCTTGCCTCTTCCTTAGAACAAATTCAATATTTATGTAATGTCTCAATGAGAGCTGGAATTTTTTAGCATTAAAATGCACCCTTTGAGGTATCTCTCTCCCTCCCAAACTACAAAATAATCAGAGAAGCCCATTGTAGAAGTTTAATGTCTTTTTAAGGTTTTTAATGTTTCCTGGGGGGGGGAGTATGTTCCATGAGGGGAATTTCCCTTCGGGAAGGGGGTAGTTTCCGTGGGAGGGGGATATTTACTACGAGGAGAATTTTCCATTGGGAAGGGGGTAACTTCCGTGGGAGGGAGGATTTGGGGGGGGGTGTTTACCACGAGGAGATTTTTTCCGAGAGGGTCTTTTCCCGGGGGTGGTTAAACGTCTAGAACCCAATTAGAGGAGGTATAAAACTAAACTAAACAACACTATTAAATGAAAAGGATGTATGTCAATATTTTCAAAAGGGCGTATGGCAGGGCTGTTCCCAGGGGGACGGGGGGTATAGGGTGTTTGAATCCCCCCCCCCCAAAAAAAAAAGGTCGTCCGGCTCGTAAAAGCGTAACAAAAATGGATATATATACATTTTGTATGTGCTTTTAGGTTATTAGGGCTATATATTTGCACATTAAGGGGGGGGGGCTATATTAAAAAAGTAACCTAACCGAACCTATTTTAACCTATCCAAACCTATTTAAACTAATGAAAAAAAAATTATGAAAATAGAATATCTGATGAAATCAAAGAAAACGTAATTACTTTTCAAAGAAAAGTAATGAACCCCTAAAACAAAAATGAGTAGAAATAATATCAAATGATTTATCAAGACTTAAACTATCACAGATTACCATCAATACATAAATGAAACCCAAAACGAACAGAAATTACAATTACTAACCTAGTCATTTCTGTGCTATAGAGGAAAATTACTTGTCCTTCTACATCCAGCAATTTCAACAAATGCATAGATCAAATATGGAAAGGTGCATTTATGAAGATGCTATTAAAGAACTAACGAAAGCAAAATAGTAAATGCTCAGAGCATGAGCATATTCGCTTTTTAATACTTGTCTGGATAAAAAGCATCATTTTCTTCTTTGAAAGAAGAAGTTTTTAAAGAGTTTTTTCTTGAACAGAAATTCAGTTTACCATTAGGGACTCTGTTCAGTTCAATGATCACTACTGTCACACTTATCCCCCAGTCCATCTAAATCGTGGACACAGCCTCTGGGGACATTATTTCCTATGGGGCCGGGGGCCGCTGCTCCCTTGAGACCCCATTTCCCCCCCCCAGCTGAAACTAAGTTTCTACAAATAAATTTATCAAAACGAAAATAAACCTGCATAATTCAAGCATTCTGATAAACAGGTAAGTTTTCTTTAGTATATTTTAGTCTTTATGGTAATATATGGATGATTTTTCAGTTTTCAGTATTATTTTCACTTGGTTTAGGAAAATTGGCTCCAACTCCCCCTCCCCAGGATTTTGACGAATTTACACAAGTGATAGCCTCAGGTTTTATTCATCTGTTTTATTTATTCTGTTTCTTTTTAATGACTATTAACAAGGTCTTGGTTAGGGGGGGGGATCCCAAAATATTTGTCTGAATCGTTAGGTTTAGGACCTCCCACTCGAAAATATTTGTCCGAATCGTAAAATCGTAGCAAGAATGCATACAAACAAATTTTTTGTATACAAACAATCTAATGATATAAATATCTGGTCTTTTTGGCGGAAGTTACATCTGTACATTTTTTTCAAAATTACCGATTTGAGAAGGATTGTAATCCATACAGAAGAGTAGAGCTATCACATCTAAATAATGTGGAATATCTTACCTGATCCCAGCTTGACAAAATAAGGGTATTAGTCTTTATCTTTTTTATGAAAAAATATATACAAAGGCAGCTTAACGATGTGAATACAGCTGACAATGGCGGCATATAGTAGCTGTTTGAGTCCATTTTTGTTTATAGTCAAGAATAGATGTTCAGCGAATAAATAATCAAGTTCAACTAAGGAGAATATTTTTCTGAGGAACAGTTTATATGTCAATTAAAACAGTGATAAATATTCAATCGGATGTTAACCTGGTGTTTCCTTTAGTATTAGCATTTTGTGTGGGTCAATTTAACACATAAAAATTATGAATGATAATTTGCAAGGAAATGAACTGATCAAAAAAGTGATACTAGCATTAATGAAGACTTGATAATGTTTTGATAATTCGAGTAAAATAGAACTTTTTTATGGAGTTTTATTTTCCCAAGAAGTAGTCATAGAACAGTTTGAACTTTTACGTGGAACCAAAGTAGCTCTTTTTCAGGGTTGTTATGCATTTTAAAACTTCAAGTTTCGAATGGTCTGCAAAATTAGGCCTACTCTGGAAAAATCTAGGTTTGAAAGAGTTCACCTAGAAAAATTGAGCAATCACAGTTGGTTTTGAATCCTATGCTGTGGGCCACAGCATAGGATTCAAAACCAACTGTGATTGCTCAATTTTTGCTGTGGGCCACAGCATAGGATTCAAAACCAACTGTGATTGCTCAATTTTTTTAGGTGAACTCTTTCAAACCTAGATTTTTACCAGAGTAGGCCTAGTTTTGCAGACCATTCGAAACTTGAAGTTTTAAAATGCTGAAAATCTTCAGGGGTCTTTCCCCCTTTTTTCGAAAATTAGCCAAATTTTCTAAGGCGCGTAACTTTTAATGGGTAGGACTATACTTGATGAAACTTATATATTTGAAATCGGAATTAAAATCTGATTCTTTTGATGAATCTATTGATATCAAAATCCCGTTTTCTAGAGTTTCGGTTACCATACTGAAAATCTATCCATTCTATTGAGGATATTCTATTGTAGGGTTTTTCTCGGATATAGAAATGTACTAAATTTAAATACTGTTAGCATATGTCAGTGATTTCGCTTCACGAAGTATTATCATATAGTATCATATATCGAAGTATTATCTTGTATTATCTACAAGAAGATACCCAGGATAGCAACATACACCTACACGAGACATTAGGTCTAAATAACAGTGAAGAAACATCATTCCCTCTGAACCAGGAAGATTACGTGTTATGCGACCCAATCACCCCGGAAGAAATTGAAGAGTCACTTAACAAAATACAAGGTGATTCAGCTCCCAGGCCCAATGGAAGTCCTGTGAAGATCTTCAAAACCTTTCGGACTGTTCTTTTACTTTTTTGGCTTCATTATTTAACCTAATAATTTCAAAGAGGAAGTGGTCAATGACCTGGAAAACCTCGCTTATTCTCCCACTTTATAAGAATGGTAATCCCACTACACATAACAACTATAGACCAATAAGCCTCCTAAACAGTGCTGGATAAGTTCTAGAAAGAAATTATAGATAAAAGGCTGGGAATGTGGATAGAAGAGAAAAAAATCATGCAAGAAGAACAAGTGGGTTCAGACCAGGTTATTCCACAGCTGATAGAGTTTTTGTTATTAATGCTCTTGTAAAAAAGCACTGCAAAGGTAAAGGAAAATTATATGTGGCCCTAATCGATTTGAAATCAGCATTTGATAGTGTAGATCGTGTTTTATTGTTGAATGTTTTATTAAATCTAGGCCTAAAAACCCCTTTATTTTACAAAGTCTATCATCTATGTATTCATTGACTAAAAGTTTTGTGAAAGTAGTTAGGAAGGGAATATCTCTGCCATTTTTCTCGGAAAAGGGTGTGCGCCAAGGAAGTACACTTTCGCCAAAATTATTTGCTATGTTTATTAATAATATTGTTCCTTATTTCCGACAAAGATGGGCACCTACTCTCCGACTGGGAAATCTGAATATGTCAATGCTACTATTTGCAGACGACATTATATTACTGATAAAGACAAATAATGATTTACAAACTCTATTGAATCTCCTTGAAAAATATTTACAAGAGAAGAAACTAGAGGTGAATGTCACGAAATCCCAAGTCATGATTTTTAGCAAAAAAACCTTGGAATTACCACCACATTTTTTTTTGAATGGAAAAATGCTGGAAGTGGTGGAAAAGGCCAAATACTTAGGTTTCATCCTTTGTCAAAATGGAAAATGGACGAATCATATTACAACAATGGCACAGAAAGGAAGAAATGCATTATTTGGCATATACAGAAGCACACTAACAGCAGAAATAAGTGAACTAAGCCTCCACAAACATATATTTAATACTAAAATTATGCCTATCCTACATTACGGATCAGAAATATGGGGGTATCAGCCGGCAAAGCACCTAGAGACCCTTCAATTTCAATATTATAAACGAGTTTTTGGCCTACACAATACAACACATACGTTAGTTTTAAAAGGTGATCTTGGTATATTTAACCTGAAATTGAAAAGATATACCAAAATCATCAAATTTTGGTTAAGACTTCTAGAACTTCCCCAGACTAGACTTGCCCGAGCAGCATATGAAGATCGTCTCCTTCAGTGTAACAAAACATCATGGACAACACAAATCAAAAGGGTATTAGATGAGAATGGATTTTCAAGTTCGTGGGATAAGGGAAAAGGGCCAGAGGATCATGAAAAGTTCTTCAAGGAATTTAGTGCAAAACTTGAAGACCAAGAAGTGCAGCTATGGCAAGCAGCTGTGGACAAATCTCCGAGTCTTACTTTGTATAGAGAAGTAAAAGAGAATTTTGGTCAGGAGTTTTATTTGAAGCTGGGATTGCCCATTAAATATTTGAGGATTTGGATTCAGATTCGAGCAAATTGTCTTTCAATTTATACTAAGGATGCAAGGAAAAAGAGGGAAGGTCCGGAGGCCGGGTGTAGTTGCTTGATATGTGGGGAAAATGATTATGGGTTGGGCCATTTCCTCCTCCGGTGTAAGCAACTATCTTATTTAAGGGGATTAATTATCCAGGAGGGGGAAGATAGGCTGCTTTGTGAGTTAATGAGGTCAAGGACTCCCCGTTATATTGTGGCAGTAGAAAATTTTGTATTGATGGGAAGGATGTCAAATGAAGTGTAATTTTTCTTTAGTATTTGTCTTTTTGTATATGGCTTTAATTGGCTTTTAAATACAGATTATTATTATTATAGTATTCACGAAAGTAGTGACATATGATTTTTACTAAAAGCGACATGTATTTTAAAGTATTTTTAATTTTTTTTAATCTAATGTTTAACATTTATTTTTACAATTTTCATATAATTTTTTTATAATATTTAATTATTTTTTTTTAATTTAGTATTTTTTTCAATTTAATATTTTTAATTTTTCTCTAAAGCTCAACAACCCCAATAAAAAGGAAATCATGGTAAAATCAATATTACGGGAAAGAGAAGCACTTAATGGAAAAATTACCTTTGTAGCTTTCAATTTTATTTTACTAATCATAAATTTAAAAGCACAGTTCATATTTAAACGTTTTTCCTTTTGATTTTATTTCACACAATCATACAAAAAATTGATACCAAAATAAAACTTTTTGAATGAACATTGGCAATTTTTGAAGAAATCTGTGTAATTAGTTGAAGCAATATTTTAACTCGAAAATCAAAATATGATAAATAATTGATTTTCTGGAAGTTTGAGGAAAATATCACTAAAAGTAAGAATGCATGGATAAAGATTTAGTGTATATCAGACTAATAAAACTAGACTGATTGTCTAAATATATTGATACCAATAATTGGAATTCACGGTAATTTTCAACTTCTTAACGTTATAATTTAAAAAACAAAGTTTTTCTGAAAGAAGTAAAGAACAAAGTTGAAACTTAAAATCTAACATATATCAATAAAACTAGTAAAAATAAACCTTGTAATTGTATGTCCCTATGTTTGTAGAGCTATGGAATACTGGCGCTTTACTAAAAACGCAAATATATATATAGGATTTTTGGTACAGTAAAAGCAAACCAATTAAGGACACTTTTTAAAGTAAAAAATGAAGCATTTTAGGATTATTGCTTTTTTTGTTTAATTTGGTATCACTTCTGCACAATGGATCAGTCCAATTATTGGCTTTGGTATTGGCTCAGAAAAAGACATATCATGATTAGTTTGTCCTGAAGTCGGAAGATAAGACATTTTGATAGTATTAGGGCTATAGACTAGTTTTAGAATTTGTATCATAATTATCAAAAGCGTTTTTTTTTTACTTTTGATTACTATGGACTGTGGTTCGCTCTTTAGGCTGCAGCGACGCTGTCGGATTGAGTACAAAATTTGTAAAATTTTCAATTGATGCCAGTCTTATTTCAAAACGCCGATCTACTTCCAACGTCGTTTCTGTTACTATGGACTGTGAGGTTATGTCATCATTTGAACTATGGCTGTCAGACCTACTGCTGCATTCATGATATGATAGAAGTCACAAAATCATGATTAAAAAAAAATCCGATTCGAACCTGCCCGATACCAATACGCACGATATCAATTTGCCCGATACTGATACTTCTGATGCCGCGTGCGGCTCTTTCACCAGGGATTGTGGAGGGTCATATCATTATCTAAATCATAGTTGTCGGACATTTGAAGTATATTGAACAAAATGACCATCTCAAAATTTTGATCAGACGACACTGGGGGAGGGGTTTTTTGGGGAGAGGGCTAGGTGCTCTCCAATCTTTTTGGTCACTTAAAAAGGGTACTAGCAGATCTAATTTCCGTTCGATTGAGCCATTAAACATTTTTCTCTATGAAGTTCTAGTCACCCCCTAGCCCTGATAAAAAATTAAATAAAATAGGACACATCAGTGCTACCCATGAAAAAAAAGCCATTTTCCTTGTTTTTCAAGGTGGGGGACTGTAATCATCCTATCTAAGGTTTTCGATCATGCTTATTCCAATGGTAAACTTTCTATTTCAATCTGACACCATTTTTGAGAGGTTTCAGGCTCTTTTCCGAAATTGTTTTCAAAATTCGTTTTCTCAATCAACTTTTGCTTTTAAGATTAACCAAAACAATATTTACCATTCCTGATTCAGTGTCAGGGGGCAATTTTTTTATCATTAGGCAGTTGATTTCAAAGCACGTTTTTCCACCTTTGGTTACTATGGGCTGTGGTTCCTTCTCTACTAGGTTGCAGCTACAGCTGCAACCATGAATGGTAAAAGAAAAACTATTGAAAGTATGTTATATTTTCAGTAGATCAAAAATGACACTCGGTGAATGAGCAATGGAAATTTTATAAGTTAGTCTTTTATTTTCTGCAGGCTACTTAAGTACTTTTCTGCTCGTAAGTCAATATACGGTACGGTTTTTTTGGGGGGGTTTGTGTTTTCAGTGAAGCGCTAGTTTTTCAAAATTCTAAAAATTTAGGGTTAAAGTTTCATCTTGGCCCTTTTCCATCTTTAAATAAAAAGCAAGTTTTTTTATCTGAAAGTAAGATTTACGAACGTTTTTATTAGTAATAATTATACGTAACTTACGAATTAACTTACGTAACGAAGTTCTATATTTCATATATTTTTAATACGTATATTAGGGGGTTCGCCCCCTTGTCAAAACCTTGCTCTTTAAGCTAAGGTTCTAATTTTGTTCCAATTCTTTAAAAATGGCCCCTTAATCACAATGGCCGTTAATTAGAATAAATAGCTCTTATGAAAGTACTTAAAAATCTTTGGCTTAAAGAGCGAGGTATTGACTAGGGGGGTGAACCCAATCATATACGTAATATTTTCTGTTCGTTTTAAGTTTTTATGATGCTTATTACTTTCAGTTGAAAAAATTGTATTTCTTATTTAATTTCTGATCTTTTTTTTAAATAATGCTGGGAAATCCGATGTCCCCTTTATAGCAATTTCCCTTCCCCCATGAAAACTTCCTTCGTGGAAATATCCTCCCACATAACCCCAGACCCAACCCTCCCACCCTACTACCAGAAAAAATCCCCCCTGAAAACGTCTGTATACTTCCCAATAACCAATACTATATGTTAACATTGGGTAAAGTTCATAACTTTCAGCCCTCCCCCCGGGGACTTTAGGGGATTAAGTCATCCCAAGAGACATAGTTATCATATTTTCGACCATGCTGAACAAAATGGCTATCTCAAAATTTTGATCAGGTGAATTTGGGAAAAAAATGAGCGTGGGAGGGTGCCTAGTTGCCCTCCATTTTTTGGTCACTTAATAAGGGCGCTAGAACTTTTTAATTTCTGTTCCAATGAGCCCTCCCAAGATATTCTAGGACCACTGGGTCGTTACGATCACCCCTGGAGGGAAAAAAACAAATAAACACGCATCCGTGATCTTCCTTCTGGCAAAAAATGCAAAATTCCACATCTTTGTAGATAGGAGCTTGAAACCTCTACAGTAGGGTTCTCTGATACGCTGAATATGATGGTGTGATGTTTATTAAGGTTCTATAACTTTTAAGGGGTCTTTCCCCCTTTTTCGAAAATTAGCCAAATTTTCTAAGGCGCGTAACTTTTAATGGGTAGGACTATACTTGATGAAACTTATATATTTGAAATCGGAATTAAAATCTGATTCTTTTGATAAATCTATTCATATCAAAATCCCATTTTCTAGAGTTTCGGTTACCAATGAGCCAGGTCGCTCCTTACTTACAGTTCGTTACCACGAACTGTTTGATAAAAACTTTGATTTTCATTTTAAACAGAGAAAAGTTGAGCGTCGAATGACTAGCGTCTTATCCGGAAGCCAATTTGACTGATACTAGGAAATGTGACATAACAAACTGTAAAATGAATCTTTCTTTTTTTAAATAATTTACTGAAAAACCGTCCAATTCAATTCACACCTTGCAATTTGTTCCCGGAAATATTTAGCAGATGCATTTAGGTTAAACTGGATAGTAGACTTTCGACATATCAGACGCTCAATTTACTAAGCGCTAAAAATGTCCTTAATCTAAATAATCCTTAACCTAATTAAATAAAGAAACAAGTCTTTTTTTCGAAAGAAAGCAAGGAGCAACGTTAAAACTTAAAACGAGCAAAAGTTATTCGGTATTTGATGGGTGGTACCCCTTCCTCAACTCACAGTATGTACGCTAAAGTTTGTCTTTTTGTTACACTTCATTAAGAAAATCTGCTCAAACACAAATAACATTGAATTTGAATGAGACACTCCACCTCCGGGACCGTTTATCAACGGTGAAAAAAAGTTGTATTAAATTAAATACAACGCATAAAGAAAAAGACAAAACAAAAAGAATACATACAAGAAAATATAAAGAAACGTCACATTTTAATAGCCTCCAAAATACTTCAATTACTGAAAATAGCCTGAATAAGCGCACTAAAATGACAAAAGTTTGTCTCTGTTCGCAATGTTTTGGGATTTCTGCGTGCTTATTCAGTCTGTTTAAAATAGTTGAGCAGTATTTTGGAGCTTATTAAGATGTAAGTTTTATTTATTTTTTCTTGTTTAAGTGTGTGTTTATATATATATATATATATATATATATATATATATATATTTTTTTATATATATATATATATATATATATATATATATATATATATATATATATATATATATATATATATATATATATATATATATATATATATATATATATATATATATATATATATATATATATATATATATATATATATATATATATATATATATATATATATATATATATATATATATATATATATATATATATATATATATATATATATTTTTAATTTAACTTCTTTCCCGTTTATAAAGGCTCACTGGAGGTGAAGTCAAATTATTCGGATTTTTATTATTTAAAGTTTGCTGTCGCTGCTTTTTTTTTCTTTTTTTTTTGTTCCACTATCTTATTTAAATTATACCGTTTTTTTCTCTTAAATTCTTTAAATGGTAAAGTAGTATGGTATAAGGATATTTAAAAGCTTTAAGACTTTAGTGTACAGAAAGGGGGTTGAGGAAGCGGTCACTTTCTCATATACGGAGTAATTTCTGTTCGTTTTAACGTTTAACGTTGTTTCTTATTTCCAGTTGAAACAACCTGTTTTTCTTTTAAATTCAATTTCTGACTGTTTTTCAAATCGCCCCTGGACGTCTCCTTCCCTCTCGTCCCAAGTAAAATCCCCCTCGAAAACTCTCCGCTGGCGTGAAATTCCTTCCTTGTAAAATCTCCCCACCCTCACCACCCCCCCCTCAATAAAAAGCTGTATTTCTTCCAATAACAAACGCTAAATGTGAGCAATGGGTAACTTGCGTAACTTACAATTCTCTCCTCAGAAGCTATGGGGGAGGGGGCTTTCCACCATCAAACACATAGTCACTGGACCTAATAAATATGATAAATCAAATGGCTACCCATAAATTTTGATAGGACGTCTTTGGGGGTAAAATAGGCGTGAGATGGGGGCTAGTTGCCCTCTAATCTTTTTAGTCACTTAAAGAGGGCATTAGAACTTTTGATTTCCGTTCGAATGACCCCCTCACAATCTTCGAATACCATTGTTTTGATACCATCACCCCTGGGAAAAAAAAACTCGCATCCGTGATATTTCCTTTGGCCTTATACATTTTCCTTTCCTACTTTTCCTACTATTTTGTGTCTGATAACCTATGGTGTATCTAAGGTATCTGATAGGAGCTTGACACTTCCACGCTAGAGTTCAATAATATGCTGAATCTGATGTTATGATTTCCATAAAGATCTTTTGATTTTTGGAGAGGTTTCGCCCCTTTTGTGAAAATCAGGCAAATTTTCTCTGGCTCGAAGCTTTTGGTAGGTAACATTATACTTAATGAATTTATATGTTTAGAAACAGCATAAAAAGTAATTTCTTTTTATGTATAAATTATTATCAAACTTCCGTATTTAGCCCAATGGCTGAGTCACCCCTTACTTACAGTTCGTTATCACGCACTGTTTGATGATGCAAAGTCCGTTGGGGTTGCCAAAAAACAGCAAGGACGAAAATGAAATCTCACAGTTAACATTTTAAGTAATTAATTAAAAAAAAATCCAGGAAAGAAGTTTATTCAAAGGACAGCAAAGAGCTACATTAAACCAAAAATGAGCAGAAATAAAGTTAAATAATTTTCCCAGCGTAAAACAAACCACAAATTATCACCAATAAATACATGAAACCTAAAACAAACAAAAATTACAATAAATAACCGAGTCAAGCTCAAAACGGGCAGAAACTAAGATGAGTAGGACTTACACCCCCCCCTTTCCGATGCCCTCTAAAGACCATAATATAACTTGCACTTTACTGAAAACAAAATACATTTTAAATGTTTTATCTTTTTAGACTTGAATATATCGAAAATTATTAATACTTCCAGGGATGAATATCAGTATACGCATATAATAACGTGTCAATCCACATTCATTTGTTGAGTTCAGTCATCTTGGTCATGATGGTGTTATTTTTTATTTTTTTTCTGACATTATGAGAAATGCAAAAAGTCAGCATGAAATAAGGATTGTTTTCAGAAAAGTAGCCTACTTAGCATCTTTGAGAGGTTGCAAATAAAATTTCAATTATTTGTAAAAGTAATCAAAGGAATTTAATAAATTCAGTTAAAATAATTTACAAAAATTAGTGTTTTTGTTATTTTTTGCATTTTTGACTGTAATATTTAGGGAGAACTGATCGTTGGAAATGAATGGGTACTTTTAAGGGAATGCGCATTAAAAAGAACAAGATTGTTCTATCCAAGATTAAAACTTTCGTTTCCAAAACCACAAAGCAGCACCGTAACCACTAGACTAAAGCATCTTTTTTTCTTAATATAATTTGATTCTTTTGAACAAGATTTTATTAATTGGTAAAAATTTAAGAGAATAAGGTAACCCGAGACCCAAGACGGTATCCAGGGGGAAGGGGGCTTAGGGGGTTGTAACACGCCCCCCCCCCCGAAATGTTTGTTAGATTATTAAAAGCGTAACAAAAATGAATATAAACAAACGTTTGGTGCGTTTTCTAAAGTTTTGTATAATCCCCCCCCCCAAAAAAAAAACTGGATAAAACCCTGCCTAGATCTAAAAATTTTATCACCATCCAATGCTGCTTTGAATTGCCCTTTCCACTATAAATCTACAAAAAGCACGCTGAAATGATCAATAACTTTGAATTTACCCTTAAACGTATCTCTACATCGTAGCCTTTGTGCTAGTTCTATTGTGGGTGATTGAGGGGAGCTTCATTCTCCCCCCCCCCCAAATTCTTGCACCAAAATATATTTTGAAAAATACCTTTTTTGGAGGCTTTCCATTAGAAAGGGACTTTTTTCAATTTTCATTCAAAAAATGGGAAAAACTCAAAGTACACTGTCTTGGTGTCATATGGCACTTCATGGTTGTAGTTATCAAGTCGACTTCTTAAAAATCAGTTAGATATAATAATTAGATTTTAAACGGTCTTCTTAAATAGCGCTCAGAGACGAGATATTCTGAATGCGGCGAAAGACAAATTCGGTCAGCGGAATGCTTGGTCTGATCGGGGTCAAACATTGGCAAAGCCTAGTGACGGCGCTCCAATAAAAAAAGATAAGGTCTCTCGCTGACTGTATCTAGTTTTTTTTCTTTCTGTGTATAGTTTTTTTTTTTTTTTTTTTTTTTTTTTTTTTGTCAGTTTGTGTGTTGTTCCAAGAGTTACTTCTTCATGGACTATTTGTTTATTTTCCCTTTTCTTGTTTTTTTCTCTACTGAAAGAGTCGCTAGGTTTTATTTCATTTTTTCTTATCTGTTTTTAATAATCTTTTTTGTATTATTATTCTTAAAAAAATTGTTTGTTTCTATTTATTTTTTTGTGCACGTTTCGGTATTTTTTCTCTCTTTTATTACTTCGGTTGTGTCGTTTTTCGATGTTAGTATTTTTCTTAATTTTTAAATTCCGTCCTCAGGTCAGTCATTTTCATTTTTTTACTTTATTGTTATTTGTTTATTTTTTCATTTTTGTTTCTCTTTCCGTGCTAATGGTTCATTCTAATGATACCTGCTGTGCAATTAGTTATTTATGTGTTGGTATTCTTTGACAGGTTTTTTTTTGTAATCAATTTAGGTAAACATTTGTTTTTGGTTCATCTGGTGACTTGAATGGACTCCATGTAAAAACTGCTTTTGTGAATATTTTAAACCATGAGAGTCGCCTTTGCGAGCTTGAAAATAATCCTTTTGATGTAATTAGTATAATAAATAGCTAATCAAAATCCGATTAATATAATCCCTATTTTCAACATTAAATAATTTTCGGATTTGGGGGGGGAGGAGGTTACCAAAGGAGATTATTCTCTGACAGCACTTCAGCTTAACATTCAGGGTATCTCCTTGTCAAGACATAATTTAAGAAAAATTGTTTAGGATGGACATACTGATGTTCTGGGTTTATGTGAGACGTTTTTGGATTCTGGCAATGAAATGCTATTGGATATCCATGGTTATAAAATGGAACGTATAAACCGCTGCAAGATGGCTAAAGGAGGTCTCTCAAAAATCAGCATTTGAACATTTATTAGGGTAAAATTGACGGAGTCCAGGCACTAAAAACCTCACTATATAATACACAACTGTTTTTCTATGAGCTTGTTTCAAAATTTGAATAATCTTGATATTGTACTGAAAAGTTTTAAAGTATTTATATCATATACATAAAGTCAATCCAGGATTGATGAGTTGTTTTATCCTTTCCACCGTTAGTTTGTGGAAATAGGGATGGTATGCATAAACAGAGCCATCAACTGCCACGACTACATATTTTTTTCAATTTTATTTAGTAAAGCTGCAACTCCAGCTGCAGTCAAAAAGGCTGCCCTTCTTGATATAAGTTGACAAACATATCTAAACGAGAAAAAAACTTTTGAATATCAAAGAGCACAAACAATAATAAGAGCATTTAAAATCAAAATGTTACTTCTAGATAATCCAGAAAAAAAGCCATGATCATTACTTGGAATAGAAAAAAAGAATATATTAACAAAATATACTTGAGACGAACAGTCTTAGAGGATATTGAGGTTGAAGATAATGAAGAGTTAGAAACGGAATATCTTGAAAACATATAGCATAACTCAAAAATTAATTAAAAAAGAGTTGATCTAAAATCAGTCCTCTTCCCTCTTGATTCCCACTTCGAGTCATTAATAACTGCCCAACCAAATTGTCTTGATTTTCTAAGTTTTTTCTTTTAGTTATTTCAAAATGCTGGTTTGGGCAGGTTTTCGCAAGTGTTGTCAGATTGAACCACGAAAACAAAATAACCAAAATTAATTAATTAAATAGAATAGTGCTTTTAATAATTAGAAATTTAGAAACTAACAATCAGCTGATTCCCAAGACAGATGCAGACTAAAATAAAATCTGCAACAACCTAATCTATTTGGTGTCAATTTACCAGATTTTACGGGGATTTCTAGTCACGTTTTTAAAGTTTTGCACATGCTAGTATTTAGAACTTCATAACTGTATATGGGTCTTTTTCATTAAGTTATATCGAAAAAACTGAGTTTTTGAACTGAAATTAAGGAGCGAAGTTAAAACTTAAGGCGAACAGCAATTGTTGTGTATATAAGGGGGTTTCCCCTCCTCAATACCTCGCTCTTTACACTAGAGTTTGAATTTTTGTTCCAATTACTTAAGAGGGACTCATGAGATGCAAGGGCCGTTTAATTAGAATTATAATCTTTTTCTAAAAGTTTAAAAAACGTTATTGTAAAGAGTGAGGTTTTGAGAAGGGGTTAACACCCCTCAGATTCATAATAATTGCTTTTCGTTTTAAGTTTTAATGTTGCTCCTTACTTTCAGTTGAAAAAAACTAACCGGGAAATCCAGCTCCCTCTCCATGAAAAGGTCCTTCCCCACAAAAAATTTCTCTATGGAAAGATCCATCCGTATAGTCTCTCCTTCCCCGCCAAAAATCCCCCCGATCCCCGAAAAGTATACGTATCTTTCCAAATAGGCAACACTATTTGTAAACAATGGGTGAAGTTCATAGCTTGTACCCCTTCCCTCGGGGATGTAGGGGGAGAGAGTAAAGTCATCCTCAAACTTATAGTTATTAAATCTTTTGACTATGCTAAGCAAAATGGCCACCTCAAAGTTTTGATCGGAAAACATTGGGAAAAAATGGGCGTGGAAGGCGGGCTAGTTACCCTCTAATCTTTAATTTCCGTTCGAATGAGCGATTTCCCATTATTCTAGGGTTATTGGTTTGAAGCGATCACCCCCAGGAAAAAGAAAAAATAACACACATCCGTGATGCAAAAATACAAAAATACAAAATTCTGACAAAAATATAAAATTCCAATTTTTTTGCCGATGAGGGGTTAAAACTTATACGATATGGTTCTTGGATAATTTGAATCTGAGGGTGATTTTTATAAAGATTCCTTAAATTTTAAGGGGGTGATTCCCCCCTTTTTAAAGGATCAGGCAAATTTTCTCAGGCACGTAGCCTTTGATCAGTAACACTAAACTTAATTAATATTATATATTTGGAAGCAGCATAATAAGCAAATTCTTTTGATATGTTTATTAATGTCAAATTCTGTTTTATAGAATTTCGATTACTATTGAGCCACATCACTCCTTACTTACAGTCCGTTATTTTTCCTGTCTGGACTCTCTAAGAAATTAACCTTGTTTTACAACACATTTAAAGATATTTGTATGATATACCCACTGCGACTCAAGAAATGAAGTTAAGTTAATCCTAATAAAATATATATAAGTTTGACAAAAATATAATATTTTAGACACATTGTAATATAATATATTACAACACATTGTAAATGTCTTACCTTATTTTCGCGCAGTCATCCCGAGTTATAACTTCCCCAAGTTCCTTGAATATATTTTCGCAGATAGTGAAGTTTCCTTCTGGACTCTCTTCAATATTATTAATGTACTCGGTTTCAAATTTGTATGGTTGCAATAAACAGTCATACGAAGTACCATTGAAAATTAAGTGATCTCTTGCCAGTGATACCAAAACGCGTCGTACAATGTCACCCAAATATTTGCCAGATATCATTTTCTCATATCTAAAAATAGGACTAGTGATTATAAATAACAAAAAAATATTAGAATTATTAACTATGTAGGTGAAATAATAAGGAAAAGTAGATTTGAAATGGAAGTCTATTATCTATACTATTTTAAATGAGTTTCATTTAGGGTGGGGAAGAAAGAAAATAGACCCTCTTTTACAAATATACATAAGTATACAGCAGTATTTTTTTAGTCCACACATTACCTTAGGTAATAGGGAGGGGTGCTCGGATTTTCGACTTATTAAACTTGTTGATATAAAGCTCGACGATTTCAAACATTTATTGAAATTTTTTGCATAATTGGCATATTTATGTTCATTTGAATCCCCCCTAAAAAATAAATCTCACATACATGCCTGTCTAAAAATTCCAGGATTTAGTTTTAAAATATTGGCTAGAATACTCGGTAAATAAAAAGAAAAATATGTCTATGCCCTTGAATGGATCTCTTGAACCAAATTAAAAAATTCCTTAAAAGGAAAAATCGTGATGACTTAGGCAAACCAAAATTGATTAAAGAATCTTAGGGCCGACACATCTTTTTATCTGATTGGGATCTCGTTATACAGAACTAGAAATTTGTATTACAAAAAACTTTAAACCACGAAAAAAGTGCGACAAATTGATACCTAGCGTTGTTGTTGTTCCAGCACGCCAAATGGATGTGGCATGTTGAAATACTGAAAGTTGTTATTTGCCTGTGTTTTATTTTAGTCTCATTTACGTTTTGTTTATTAAAGACGTAGATACTTCTGGAATTTTATTGTATCAAGCATACAACCGCCATATCTATAGCAATAACCCAATGCATTTGATTAGCTTAAAAAAATACCAAACTTGTGAAAGTAAAACAAAATCGGCCTAAAATTGACTACACTCACGATTGTCTTCCTCGATCTAAAGTGTTTGCATCTAGGGCTTTGTCGAAGTCTGTCCTAATAAAATCCAAACAGCCGTTATCTCCAAAGGCACCCCATTCAGTGTTAACTAAACACTGCTTAGGATCATCTGAGTCCCCATCCCAGAGTTCTATATTCTCTAGCTTCTCAACGTAGCAAGCGTTTGTACCGGTAGGCTACCTAGAAATACATAAACTGCTGCAAGATGGCTAAAGGAGGTCTTGCCATGTATATATCTCGCAATTTGCATTATTGCTTGCGTGATGACTTATCAAGGAATTTTGAAGGAATTTTGAAGGTATTTTCGAGTCACAATTTATAGAAATTAGATCTAATGGTATTGATCTAATCATAGGCAATATTTATCGTTCTCCTAGTGGTGCTGTTCCGTTGTTTCTTTGGAATCTTGAGGAAATACTTGACATAATACTGAAACGTCTTTGTCAGTTAATCATAATGGGTGACTTTAATATAAATTTGATGGATTCAAACTCTTCGGCTTCAGTGTATTTACTTTCAACCATGCTTGCCACAGGAACTCTACCATCTACATCCATCCCTACACGAGTAACTAATGTTACAGCTTCTTTGATTGACAATATCTTCTCTACGCTTAGTTTGAAGGAAAACTCAATTTTAGTTAGGGATATCTCCGATCATTTTCCAATATATTACTACTCCTCTTGGACATTGAGCTAACCCTCCACAGTTCCATCACCAATGACCAGACTCATAGGTAAAGAGCTAGATTTAGAACAGGGTTTAAGTAGAGAATTTATTACTTTCCAAGTTTTACGAATATCACTGCCAGAAGCAGCAAAATTATTTAGATAATACAGAGATTTGGCTTTCCTACAAAAGCAATTATATATATGCCGGTAGATCTTGAATTGACAAAGACGAATAGCCCCTGCTGAAAGTGTTGCGCATTTATAAGCTCTCCAGAGATTATTTTTCCTTCTCCAGCTTTTGAGAAGTCTGGATGTCATCCATGGGTTTAGAGAAACAATCCTTTTAGACCTATGATTAGAAGGTGATACTTTAGAAATGCTAAGAATAGCCTCTTTTATGGTTCCATAAAAGGACTCAAATAAACAAGAAAAATCCTTATCATTATCAAATAAGCTCCACGATTTTTCTGCTAATTTAAATCCAAGAAGAAATAACTCTTTCTCACCAAACCTAACAGAATAAGAATCCAACAAATGGGCCCGGTTCCTCTTCCCCTGTTTAAAGCTGAATCGAGAATATATTGGAAAATGATCGGAGATATCCCTAACTAAAATTGAGTTTTCCTTCAAACTAAGCGTAGAGAAGATATTTTCAATCAAAGAAGCAGTAACATTAGTTATTCGCGTGGGGATGGATGTAGATGGTGGAATTCCTGCGGCAAGCATGGTTGAAAGTAAATACACTGAAGCCGAAGACTTTAAATCCATCAAATTTATATTAAAGTCACCCATTATGATTAACTGACAAAGACGTTTCAGTATTATGTCAAGTATTTCCTCAAGATTCCAAAGAAACAACGGAACAGCACCACTAGGAGAACGATAAATATTGCCTATGATTAGATCAATACCATTAGATCTAATTTCTATAAATTGTGACTCGAAAATACCTTCAAAATTCCTTCAAAATTCCTTGATAAGTCATCACGCAAGCAATAATGCAAATTGCGAGATATATACATGGCAAGACCTCCTTTAGCCATCTTGCAGCAGTTTATGTATTTCTAGGTAGCCTACCGGTACAAACGCTTGCTACGTTGAGAAGCTAGAGAATATAGAACTCTGGGATGGGGACTCAGATGATCCTAAGCAGTGTTTAGTTAATACTGAATGGGGTGCCTTTGGAGATAACGGCTGTTTGCATTTTATTAGGACAGACTTCGACAAAGCCCTAGATGCAAACACTTTAGATCGAGGAAGACAATCGTGAGTGAAGTCAATTTTAGGCCGATTTTGTTTTATTTTCACAAGTTTGGTATTTTTTTAAGCTAATCAAATGCATTGGGTTATTGCTATAGATATGGCGGTTGTATGCTTGATACAATAAAATTCCAGAAGTATCTACGTCTTTAATAAACAAAACGTAAATGAGACTAAAATAAAACACAGGCAAATAACAACTTTCAGTATTTCAACATGCCACATCCATTTGGCGTGCTGGAACAACAACAACGCTAGGTATCAATTTGTCGCACTTTTTTCGTGGTTTAAAGTTTTTTGTAATACAAATTTCTAGTTCTGTATAACGAGATCCCAATCAGATAAAAAGATGTGTCGGCCCTAAGATTCTTTAATCAATTTTGGTTTGCCTAAGTCATCACGATTTTTCCTTTTAAGGAATTTTTTAATTTGGTTCAAGAGATCCATTCAAGGGCATAGACATATTTTTCTTTTTATTTACCGAGTATTCTAGCCAATATTTTAAAACTAAATCCTGGAATTTTTAGACAGGCATGTATGTGAGATTTATTTTTTAGGGGGGATTCAAATGAACATAAATATGCCAATTATGCAAAAAATATCAATAAATGTTTCAAATCATCGAACTTTATATCAACAAGTTTAATAAGTCGAAAATCCGAACACCCCTCCCTATTACCTAAGGTCATGTCTGGACTAAAAAAATACTGCTGTATACTTATGTATATTTGTAAAAGAGGGTCTATTTTCTTTCTTCCCCACCCTAAATGAAACTCATTTAAAATAGTATAGATAATAGACTTCCATTTCAAATCTACTTTTCCTTATTATTTCACCTACATAGTTAATAATTCTAATATTTTTTTGTTATTTATAATCACTAGTCCTATTTTTAGATATGAGAAAATGATATCTGGCAAATATTTGGGTGACATTGTACGACGCGTTTTGGTATCACTGGCAAGAGATCACTTAATTTTCAATGGTACTTCGTATGACTGTTTATTGCAACCATACAAATTTGAAACCGAGTACATTAATAATATTGAAGAGAGTCCAGAAGGAAACTTCACTATCTGCGAAAATATATTCAAGGAACTTGGGGAAGTTATAACTCGGGATGACTGCGCGAAAATAAGGTAAGACATTTACAATGTGTTGTAATATATTATATTACAATGTGTCTAAAATATTATATTTTTGTCAAACTTATATATATTTTATTAGGATTAACTTAACTTCATTTCTTGAGTCGCAGTGGGTATATCATACAAATATCTTTAAATGTGTTGTAAAACAAGGTTAATTTCTTAGAGAGTCCAGACAGGAAAAATAACGGACTGTAAGTAAGGAGTGATGTGGCTCAATAGTAATCGAAATTCTAAAAAACAGAATTTGACATCAATAAACATATCAAAAGAATTTGCTCATTATGCTGCTTCCAAATATATAATATAAATTGTTTAGTGTTACTAATCAAAAGGCTACGTGACTGAGAAAATTTGCCCGATCTTTTAAAAAGGGGGGAAACACCCCCTAAAATTTAAGGAATCTTGATAAAAATCACCCTCAGATTCAAATTATCCAAGAACCATATCGTATAAGTTTTAACCCCTCATCGGCAAAAAAATTGGAATTTTATATTTTTGTCAGAATTTTGTATTTTTGTATTTTTGCATCACGGATGTGTGTTATTTTTTCTTTTTCCTGGGGGTGATCGCTTCAAACCAATAACCCTAGAATATTGGGAAATCGCTCATTCGAACGGAAATTAAAGATTGGAGGGTAACTAGCCCGCCTTCCACGCCCATTTTTTCCCAATGTTTTCCGATCAAAACTTTGAGGTGGCCATTTTGCTTAGCATAGTCAAAAGATTTAATAACTATAAGTTTGAGGATGACGTTACTCTCTCCCCCTACATCCCCGAGGGAAGGGGTACAAGCTATGAACTTCACCCATTGTTTACAAATAGTGTTGCCTATTTGGAAAGATACGTATACTTTTCGGGGATCGGGGGGATTTTTGGCGGGGAAGGAGAGACTATACGGATGGATCTTTCCATAGAGAAATTTTTTGTGGGATAGGACCTTTTCATGGAGAGGGAGCTGGATTTCCCGGTTAGTTTTTTTCAACTGAAAGTAAGGAGCAACATTAAAACTGAAAACGAAAAGCAATTATTACGAATCTGAGGGGTGTTAACCCCTTCTCAATACCTCACTCTTTACAATAACGTTTTTTAAACTTTTAGAAAAAGATTATAATTCTAATTAAACGGCCCTTGTATCTCATGAGTCCCTCTTAAGTAATTGGAACAAAAATTCAAACTCTAGTGTAAAGAGCGAGGTATTGAGGAGGAGAAACCCCCTTATATACACAACAATTGCTGTTCGCCTTAAGTTTTAACTTCGCTCCTTAATTTCAGTTCAAAAACTCAGTTATTTCAATATAACTTAATGAAAAAGACACATATACAGTCATGAAGTTCTAAATACTAGCATGTGCAGAATTTTAAAACGTGAGTAGAAATCCACGTAAAATCTGGTTAATTGACACCAAATAGATTAGGTTGTTGCAGATTTTATTTTAGTCTGCATCTGTCTTGGGAATCAGCTGATTGTTAGTTTCTAAATTTCTAATTATTAAAAGCACTATTCTATTTAATTAATTAATTTTGGTTATTTTGTTTTCGTGGTTCAATCTGACAACACTTGCGAAAACCTGCCCAAACCAGCATTTTGAAATAACTAAAAGAAAAAACTTAGAAAATCAAGACAATTTGGTTGGGCAGTTATTAATGACTCGAAGTGGGAATCAAGAGGGAAGAGGACTGATTTTAGATCAACTCTTTTTAATTAATTTTTGAGTTATGCTATATGTTTTCAAGATATTCCGTTTCTAACTCTTCATTATCTTCAACCTCAATATCCTCTAAGACTGTTCGTCTCAAGTATATTTTGTTAATATATTCTTTTTTTCTATTCCAAATAATGATCATGGCTTTTTTTCTGGATTATCTAGAAGTAACATTTTGATTTTAAATGCTCTTATTATTGTTTGTGCTCTTTGATATTCAAAAGTTTTTTCTCGTTTAGATATGTTTGTCAACTTATATCAAGAAGGGCAGCCTTTTTGACTGCAGCTGGAGTTGCAGCTTTACTAAATAAAATTGAAAAAAATATGTAGTCGTGGCAGTTGATGGCTCTGTTTATGCATACCATCCCTATTTCCACAAACTAACGGTGGAAAGGATAAAACTACTCATCAATCCTGGATTGACTTTATGTATATGATATAAATACTTTAAAACTTTTCAGTACAATATCAAGATTATTCAAATTTTGAAACAAGCTCATAGAAAAACAGTTGTGTATTATAAAGTGAGGTTTTTAGTGCCTGGACTCCGTCAATTTTACCCTAATAAATGTTCAAATGCTGATTTTTGAGAGAAATTTGTCTCAACGTTTTTCTGGAATCTGGCAACAGTGAATTTAAAATGGGCAATTTTCTCAGCAACATTCCGACTTGTGAGTAATGAGTTTTATAATCCTGGAACCAGATTTCTTAGTGAATTAAAAATTAAAGTTCTTAGTAAATTAAAAAAATAGTCAGCTGCATAGCGTCACTGTCGCCACGATGCCTGAATCCTGGATTTGTTGGTACTCATGTCAATTACTCTAAAACTGTTTTCTACAGATACTGCTGTGCATCACTGCCCTAATCCTTTTGCATATAGTTTAAAATTGAGCTCCTCAAAGTGCAAAGGACATCAGATAAAATATTTTTACCCCACCTCCCTCCTGGACTCCAAATCCGTTCTAACCAAGTATTTTCTGTTAAATTTTATTTGGTTGTTTAAAAATTCTATCAAACAGTTCGTGGTAACGAACTTTAAGTAAGAAGCGACCCGGCTCAATAGAAACCGAGACTCTAAAAATGGAATTTTGATACCAGTAGATACATAAAAAGGATCAGATTTTTATGCTGATTTGAAATATATAAATTTCATCAACATTTATGAGCCTTATCAAAAGCCATCAAAAGTTACGAGCCTTAAAATATTTGTCTTATTTTCAAAAAAAAGAAGGGAAAGGCCCTTAAAAGTAATAGAATATTAATGAAAATCAAACCATTAGATTCAGCGTAGCACAAAGCCCTACTGTAGGTGTTTCAAGCTCCTATCCGCAAAATGGGGAATTTTGTTTTTTTTTTGCCAGAAGAAAGATTACGGATGCGTGTTTATTTGTTGTTTTTTTTAATTTTTTTCAAGGGGTCATCGTATCGATCCAGCAGTCCTAGAATATCGTGAGGGGACTCATTCGAACAGGAATTAATAATTCTAGCACCCTTTTTAAGTGACCAAAAAATTAGAGGGCAGCATGGCCCCTCTAATTTTTATCTAAAATTTTGAGATAGCCATTTTGTTCAGCATTGTCAAAAATTTAATAAATATGTCTTTGAGGATGACTTAGTACCCCACAGTTCTCGGGGGAAGGGCTGCAAGTTCTGTGCTTTGCCCATAGTTTACATATAGTATTGGTTATTGGGAAGTGTACAGGCGTTTTCAGGAGGGATTTTTTCTGGGTGGGGGGGGGGTCGGAGGATTTGTTACGTGGGAGGATGTTTCCTTGGGGGGAAGAGACATTTCTATAAAGGGGGCGCCGGATTTCCCAGCATTATTTAAAAAACGATCAGAAATTAAATAAAAAAAAGTTCTTTCAACTGAAAGTAAAGAGCAACATTAAAACTTAAAACGAACAGAAATTGTTACGTCTATGAGGCGGTTCACCCCTTAGTCAATACCTCTCTCTGTAAGCTAAAGTTTTTTTTTAGAACTTTCAAAAGAGCTATCTATTCTAATTAAACAGACTTTGTGATTCAGGGATTTGTGATTCGAACAAAACTCGAACTTTAGCGTAAACAGCAAGGTATTTACTAGGGGATGAACCCCCTCATATACGTAATAATTTCTGTTCGCTTTAAGCTTTAATGTTGCTTTAAAACATAAAATGTTGCGTTTTAAGTTTAATTTCTTTTCGTTTTAATGAACGCCATATTTTGTCATAGTTGAACGAAAATGCGGACTGTACAATTGAAGGGATTGATACGCCCCCACGTTTCTTTTTCTCAATTTGCTGCTTGAACAGCAGCAATAACTGTAAATGGAGGCTTTTTTTTATTCTAATGAATTCTTAGACAAATGCGGATTATCAAAGTTTTTCTTGACAGTTTTTGAACTGTCATATATTTGAATTAATTTCACTGAAACAATTACAACATTTAATTTTCCAACAAATGACTATTTAAAGGCTTTTATCAGTTCAAACCACTTCAAAAAGAGGTCTAGCTACCCCTTAAGCCTTGTAAATAAAATATTATTTCAAGTATTTTTATCAAACAGTTTCAATAGTAACCCGTCTCAATAGTAACCAAGACTCTAAAAACGGAGTTTTGATACCAATAGATGCATCAAAACAATAATATTTTAATGCTGATTTCAAATATATAAGTTTCATCAAGTTTAACTTTACCCATTAAAAGTTACGCGCCAGAGAATAGTTGCCTTATTTTCGAAAAAAGAGAGAAACACCCCGTAAAAGTCATATCATTTTAATGAAAATCACACCATCAGATTCAGCGTATCTGAGAATCCTACTATAGAAGTTTCAAGCTCATATCTGCCAAAATTTGAAATTTTGCATTTTTGCCAGAAGAAAGATCACGGATGCGTGTTTATTTGTTTTTTTTTTCTTTTTCACAGGGGTAATCCTATCAAACCAGTGTTCCTAGAATATTGCAATAGGGCTCATTCGAACGAAAATTAAAAGTTCTAGTGCCCTCTTTAAGTGACCGAAAAATGGAGGGCAACTAGACCCCCTCCCACGCTAAAGTTTGGCTACGTCTCACAACTTAATTTTCTAAAACAATAAAAAACTTTAGCGTAAAGAGCGAGGCGTTGAGGAGGGGATAGCCCCTTTCATATACAGAATAATTTTTGTTCGTTTTTAGTTTCAATGTCGCTCCGTACTTTCAGTTAAAAAAAAAACTAGTTTTTTTTTCAGTCAAGCGCCAGTACTTATTTTTATGTGTTTTTATTGTTTATTATCAATTGTATAATATTTTAATTTAACAAAATAGCAGATTTGTTAAATAGTTACTTTTCTTCACTACCACTTGAAGAAAAACGTGCAATTAAAAACTTAGGGCAGGCACATGCCACCTTTACTTTTTTTATTTTGATTTCAGCATTCATTATAAAAAAGAAATTCAAAAACAAGTTTTCAAACATCTTGTAAATATATTTAGGCTTTTCTTTTTCACAGATGTTCCATCATTCCTTTCCTCTGAAATATATCCCAATCCCCTAGACTACCCAGATGTGTACCATCCCCCCCCCCGCAGTAAAAATACTGTAGCTATACTTCTGGTGACAGTCAACAGGAGCTTCGTAATCTAAAACATTTTATCTTTACAGTTTCAACTCAAGCTTTCTGGAGATGGTAGCGGCAGAGGGGCTGCCCTGGTAGCAGCAGTTGCAGCTAAGCTTGAGAAGGAAAAATCTAACGAAAAGATTTCTGAATTTCAAGTTCCTATTGATTGCTAGTTATATTAATCGCACTCAGTGGGATTTTCAGTGTTGAAAAATACAATTAAAGAAAGCCATCTTGAGCATTTATATTTGAAATATGGTTACGATTGTATAGGATTTTAAGTAGCCAATTGAAAAGTGATAAGTATATACATGTTCTTTTTAATTTATGCATTCAACATGATATTTAGATGATTTTCATTTCTACAGTAATAATGTTCTCTTTAATTTTCAAAGATTAATGTAAGTCATTAGATGTTGCTTGGTCTATTTAATTTATATCATAATTGATATTATTGAATTTCTAAGACTAATCCCTGTTACATCCTTTAAATACTGCGCTATGACAATATGTCTGAGCCTACCATTGATATACTGGTGTAAACAACTAAATTGGGATGGGAGGGATAGGCTAGATATTTCCTCAAAAAGATTACCTTTTACTTCCGCTGTTCTAAGAATTTCTTCCTGATCTTATAAATAGTTTTATTAAAGAAGGGTGTACCAAACCCTCACAATAATCATTTTACGTCCAAATTTTCAAGGGGAAATGGATTTTACAAGCTTAATTTGGGCCCGGGGTATCCCTTGTTAAGCGAGCAACGCTTAAATGTGTGCTTTTATCGTTGAGGATTATACGACTTAGGATTATACGACTGTACGGCATCAATTTTGTAAGGGTGGACATTCGACAGTTCTTTCCAAAAAATTACACTTTCTATGGTATTGTGGGGATTCATTCGTAGTTTTATTCCTAAATGACTCTAGTTTCAAAGGAAAAGGCTTACACAGACTTGTAACACATGTATTTTTAAACATGTCCAAAAAAAACAAAAGGTACCGATTCTTGTACTTGTGAAGCAAACATTAAGGCTGATTTTTGTTCCTTAAGGAAGCATTATAATTCTATTTACTGTTAATACATTTGAGAACAATCTCCTGATTTAAGTTCCAAGCAGTCTATACTGTTATGTCCTGTGATTGTGTTTAAGTAGCGCCATCTATAACTCAAATCACGTGATATAAGCAGTCAATAGACTTAGGGTGCACAACTGCAGATGGTTCCTCCTAAAAGAAAAGTAAAACCTTAAAAAATAAATATGTCCAATAATCAATTGCTTGTAACTAAAATATAAAGTGGAAAAATTCACCAAGGAGGCAGAGAAAACAGAAGCATCCAAGGGTCAAGACCAACCGTAAGAAGTATACCTTTACTATCAAAGACTTGAAATAGCCCTTGAGAATGTCCTAGATTCTTATGTAAAACAGTAGCTGATTTGAGTTAAGACACTGGGCAATATTGCATTACCCCTTTTTGCAGAAGTATAACAATTTTCATCATTGACAAGAAATCTGATATTGCATTAATAACAAATTGTCTTCTTGTCGAAATGAGAAGTCATTAAGCTTACGTACGAAACAGCGAAAGAAAGCAATAAAGAAAGAAAGGTTTTTATATCCATTTTTCATCTGCTCACATATTTAAGCAGGCATTGTTTTTGAGTAAAGACTGAATTTTGCTAAAATGACCAATACTCAAGAGTCAGAATTAACTGGTCAAAATCATTGTGAAGGTCACTCAATTCTCCAGTTAAGGAGCAATTAAAATAAAAAGTTTTAATTCGAATCTTCTTTTCTGGTAGAGGTTTCAAGCTCCTATCTGCAAAAATGTGGAATTTTGTATTTTTTGCCAGAAGAAAGGCCAGAAAAAGTATTTTTTGCCATAGTTAAAAGGCCTAATAATTTACACATGCCAGTTATTTACACATAGTATTTGTTATTGTGAAGTATGTATACATTTTCCAGTTGGGGAGGAGGCGGGATCCTCTCCCCCAACTGGGATCATCATTGTTTTAAAACAGAGCTTAGTTTTTAGGCTAGTTACCATTCTCAATATTTTTCGGCCTTTTTTGCTGTTTTTTTTTATGGGGTGGGAAATTTCCGGCGGGCGGACTTGTCAGGGGAAATTATACACTGGGGGAATTTGCCAGAATTCCTATACAAAATTCTTTTAAATGTCTTGCTTTCTTTTTTCTGTCTCAATTTTACGCGTAGGGTTGTTAATTGTAATTTTCCGTGGTAAATTTTCACCGGAATTGAATTGTCTAGAGGATATTTCCGTGGGAAGAGGAATATCTCCGTGGAGGTAGGGTCAGATTTCCTGGCATTACTTAAAAACCATCAGAAATAAAGTTAAAAAGAAAACAAATGTTTCGTACTGAAAGTAAGGAGTAACATTAAAACGAACAGATATTATTACTTGTACGAAGGGGATTTCCCCCTCCTCAGAACCTCGCTCTACAAATATATGCTCTTTTCAAATATAATAATTGTTTTTGTTGGAAATGAATTTTAGCCCCCACCCTTATATATACCAATTCAGGGTATATATTTGCACATTCGGGGGGGCGGGGTAATTTTATTTGTGATGTAAATGAGAGGCAAGTTTAAACTTTCCCCCACCTCCCTAATGTGCAAATATATGTATTAAGCATATATGTATTATAAACATTGTATTTTTGAAAATCTTGGGAAAGGGAGAGACCAAGTGTTTCACAAGCTGTGAAGTATAAATATATAACAAACAATATCAACAAGACTTATTAGTGACAATAGTATAGATACTGACAGAAATGTTTTTTTGTTCAAGGGGACTAAGACAAGGAAAATGCCTTGTTTTTTAATGTTTTTTATGTTTTTTGCCTTGTTTTTTATGTTTTTTTTTCAAGGTTTTTTTTTTTAAGGGGATATTGTATGTGATACCTGTGTTTGTTGACACCCTTTAGTTGAAACTGGTTTTTATTTTTCACGATTTCAAGAAAAAAAATGGAACTTATCATGATAAACAAAGTACTAGACAGCAGTGTTGCCATTTGACCGATTTTCATAAAGTTAAATTTCAATCTTAAGATGCATTATTTTACCAACTATTACATATATAACAAAACAAAGAAAGAAGACAATAGATAAAAATAAAGTTGAAGCAAAACACGATATTATAGTTACAATAATAATAGATTTTCCTTCAATCTAACTCTAAACAGGATTAACCAGTCTTTAGGTTACCAAAAAGCAAAATATAAAGAGAAATGGACATTTTATTTTATATTTTTTGAATGGAAAGAAACAATCATTCAAAAATAAGTAACAGGAAAATGACAATTGAAGTTAAACAAGTGTGTAGTTTCAGATTCTCTTCAAACTGATTTAAGGCAATAAAAAAAGGGAGAAAGTAAATAAGTTTTCAGGAAAAAGGATTAAAACTAAACTTTTAAATCTGAAGTGCTTTGGGTATTTTTTAGAATCTTAGAATATCAAAACAAAATTAAATTTAGCATTGACCAGATTGCTAGAAACATTTACAATTCCAATGTTGATAATTTTGACAAAAACACACAGTTACAAAATGTGAACTCACCCCCATTGCTTGTGTTGAATTTAATACCAAAATCTGTGTCAGGGCCACCAGGGTTGTGGCCACTGGCTGTAAGAACAATACCACCATCTGCATGAAGCTTCCTAATCAAACTAGAAACGGCAGGGGTTGAAAGAATCCCACTTTTGCCAGCAATAAGTTTCCTAACCTGTAAAGTATATCAATTGCAACATTACATATCATTCAGAATACAGGGTAAAAAGAGTCAAAAGTGTTAACTAAACTAGGGAGAATCTTTTATTCAAACTTCAAAACTTTTGTCAAATATAAGTTTCACAACAGTTTTTAACAATAAACATATTTTGGCCTATTTTGTTAATCTATTTATCTGCTTTGTTAGCCTAGTTATCTGCTGAATTGTGAGCCATCTGATTTGCCTTAGAAATGCTGATAAAATACTGTATGGAGACTGACAATATCAGTAGTAGTAGGGTAGTTATTAATAGTAGAAGGTAACTCAGTCTTTTAGCCAGTATAATAAAGAGGTGAAAGAATCTGCTCATAAAATTAATGGACCTCATACCTAATTAAGAGGAAAAATTGTTAGAATAATATCCATTATGATGTAGATATGTTTAGTTATTATGCTTTTCAACTAAACCGAAATAAGAGGGTAAAAATTTAATAAGGATGGTTATGTTTCAGGAAGTGAGTTAGAGAGAAGGGTTTAAAAGGCAGATAAAAAAATGACAGTTTGTGCATAATACAGATCTATTTACACTGAGGACAAGAACAGAAGGCATTCTTGAAGTCATTGCTATTAGACCTAGTGACTTATTTGAAAAAAAAAATGAAAAAAAAAATTGACCATTGTCAAATAGAGGGGGCACTTAAAAAGATAGGAAGGAGAGGGGTTCTGGCTGTTCTCTAGTCTCTCTTCAACTCCCCCTCAACACACTTTGGGAGCTTCAATCTAATACCTTAAGCCGTTGATTAGATTTTTCTGATATTTCCTTTCATAACTAGCAAAGACAAATTGTAGTATGACCTGGAGGTCTTATTTCTTTAGTTGAGTTGAGTTAGTTGCAAATTCAGCTAGAGTCGATCCAACTCCAAGTGGATACCCGGGAAAAATAAGAAATTGAGAAACCTTGGGAAAAATAAAAGAGGCTTTGGGTGATTAAAACCCCAATCCTAGCTAGTAATCTTTGCCTCAGTGGCGTCATTTGGGAGGGGGGTAGAGCCAGGGGGACAGTTGCCCCCCAATAATTTGGAGATTTTTTTTTATACAGCTTATGCCCTTTGACTCTGGATGCGGACCCCTCTTGACCCCCCCCCCCCTAATAAAAATGCTAGAGCTACGCCCATACTTGGCCTAGGGGAATAGACTGGGGCATGCATTTGCTTTAAGTGGAACATTGGTCTGCACGAAGAAATCTTTTGTATAAAAAAAAATGGCAAGAGTTACTTTTGGTATAAAAAAAAGGCCTTAAGGTAACCACAAATCCCGTAAGTGCACATGAAGCTAGATGAAATCGTTTCAAGCTTAGTTCTCATGTCTCCAAATACCTTCAACATTTGATTTCGATCCGTCATTGTAACTAGGGTTTGTCCCGGTGATGGAGTCAAGCTTCGGTAAAGAAGGGGGGGGAGTTAAGGAATAAACTTTAAAAAATTATGTCTTGGGCACTTATGTAGACAAGGGTGTCACTACCTTCTTTGCTTTGGGGCAAGGGAAGGAGTAAAAATATGCTAACAAATCAAAAACCGAACCATTCTGGGGATTTTTTAAAACAAGTAAATAATATGCTCTCTTGAAAAATTAAAGATTGTAGAAAAGCATAACTGCAAATTTTATCATTCTTTACATTAGTTTTTTTAAATATATTTTAAGGAAGTAAGATGTGTAAAAACTGCTTTTGTTTTTTTAGCGTAAAGTGTCTAAAATTAAAAAGGGGGAAAAAATGAGCACCTGCTTCGAGAATGTCGTTTTGTATATTTGCTGAGCCAGTAAAAACTTTTCAATCTAGTATTCTCGTCTTTTGGAGTGCGTTAAACTGTCTACTTTCTTAATGGAATGTGGCGGAAGACTGGAATTGTAGACGGGAATTTTTGTATATTTTTTTAATTTTCAAGGCTGGTATTACAGAGGAACAAAAAATAGAAAAAAACGACAAAAACGACAGTAGACACAGTATTTTTGGAGTAAGCACCGAAAATGAAACAAATATCGATAAATAAACTCTTAATCTAGTTTAAAACTGAAAAGAATAGATTATCCTGCTTCCAATTTTCTAGAGAACGGATGGTCTGGACGAGCTATTAGTGAAGAAGAACCAGCAAGAGGGTCAGAAAGTGGGGAAAAGATATGAATTTATCATTGGGGACTATTTTTCCCTTTTTATTATGGGTGGGTATCTGGAGGATGTCTATTTTAATTTTATTCTACCTTTCTTGTTCAAAGTCCATGGCAAAATCAACCACTTATAAAAAAATAATAAAGAATAGTATCAATTTGCTAGAAAAGTTGCAAGGAATTAATTGCTTTAAAAAGTAAGTTTTTTGTTGAAAACAAATAAAGGGTGACGACGTATTTGCATTACGGGTATCAAAATATACCATAAATTATACCGTGTTTCGGTAGAAAGGATACAGCAAAAACACCGTTTTTTTTTATCGACCGGCATTGCTTTTTGGTATCGGTCAAATGGCAACACTGCTGTCTAGAACTTTGTTTATTATGATAAGTTCTATTTTTTTCTTGAAATCGTGAGAAATAAAACCAAGTTTCAACTAAAGGGTGTTTTCCGCAAAGTGCGAATGACGTTTTGTCCTTCAATGTGTCTACGGTTATTTATACTTATTCAATTAAACAATTAGGCTTTACTCTTCCTATTTTTACTCTTTCCTCGTGCCTTTAGTGAGCTGCTGTTTAGTTACTTTAAACGTCAAACCCTCTCAAGACTATGATAAATTACCCCGAGTAGCCCTTATGTACTATTACAAGTTCAATTGTGCAACACACTGTCTGGAAAATGATATATGATCTACTAATACAATAATACAACTGTTAACAATAATTTATTAAAACTCAAATATATTTACTGCATAAGATTTAAATAAAAAATAAAACAGGTTTTATCTTTTAGAAGTCAGAAGCAAAATTAAAGCTTAAGACAAACAGAAATTATTCCGTATATAAGCTGAAATTTCCGCATTATAACTCAATCCCGGTCAAAATTGCCACAGATAATTACCCTAATTACCTTTAACATCTTCACGCGTAGAATTGAATCGGCAAAGAGGAAAGCAAGACATATAAAATGAAGTTCGTATAGTAATTCTGGTAAATTCTCCCAGTGTACAATTTTCCCCGAAAAATTTACCCCCTGGAAGCTTCCCTCTCCATGGAAAATTCTGCCTGTGGAATAGCACCAAAGCATACTCCCCTTGACCCAAAAAATATATTAATACTTCTCAATAAAAAACACCATATGCAAAGAATGGGCAAATCTTATAACTTAAAAAGCTTTCCCCAAGGACTTTGTGGGGTATTTTATCTCAAAAGGTACAGTTATTGAGCCTTTAAACTATTAAATAAAAAAAAGTTTTTTTTAACAAAAAGTAAGGATTAACATTAAAACTTGAAACGAAATTATTCAGAAACTTATATGAAAGAGGCTGTCCCCTCATCAGCACCCTGCTCTTTATGCTAAAATTTTTATTGTTTTAAAAAGTTGAATTGAGAGAAAGCGTCAAACTTTAGCGTAAAGAGCGAGGCGCAGAGGAGGGGACAGTCCCTTTCTTTATCGCTAAAAAAGAAAGGGACTTTCTTTATCGCTTATGCTAAAGTTTTTTAGTACTTTTAGATAAAAAAGAAAGTTTTTTAGATAATCAAAATAAAATCAGTCTTTATCAATTGTTATCTTATTGCTTATCATATTATCATCACTATTAATTATTATTACTTATTTTACGGATATGAAAGAGAAGAAAGAAAAGTAAGGAAAGAAAAATGTTTAAATTGGTAAAATTAAACTTTATGCAATTGTGGGGTCTTTTTGGGCTTGGATTAACCGTATCAACTAGTTAGTGACACCAACTCTATTGCTCGTCAGAAAGTCCAAGACTAGTAACCTGGAATGTGAATCCATTTTGATGATTAATACAGACCTTGTGACTGGGATCCTCATTGTTTTAAAACAGAGCTTAGATTTTAGGCTAGTTACCATTCTCAATATTTTTTGGCCTTTTTTGCTGTTTTTTTTATGGGGTGGGAAATTTCCGGCGGGTGGACTTGTCAGGGGAAATTATACACTGGGGGAATTTGCCGTAATTCCTATACAAAATTCTTTTAAATGTCTTGCTTTCTTTTTTCCGTCTCAATTTTACGCGTAGGGTTGTTAATTGTAATTTTCCGGGGTAAATTTTCACCGGAATTGAATTGTCTAGAGGATATTTCCGTGGGAAGAGGAATATCTCCGTGGAGGTGGGGTCAGATTTCCTGGCATTACTTAAAAACCATCTGAAATAAAGTTAAAAAGAAAACAAATGTTTCGTACTGAAAGTAAGGAGTAACATTAAAACGAACAGATATTATTACTTGTACGAAGGGGATTTCCCCCTCCTCAGAACCTCGCTTTTTGCGCTAAAGTTTGACTTTTGGCCAAATTCCTTAAGAACGACTCCTTAAACACAAGGGTCGTTTAATTAGAACATGAGGAAGCTTTTTTAAAAGTACTAAAAAACTTTAGCATACAAAGCGATAAAGAAAGGGACTGTCCCCTCCTCTGCGCCTCGCTCTTTACGCTAAAGTTTGACACTTTCTCTCAATTCCACTTTTTAAAACAATAAAAATTTTAGCATAAAGAGCAAGGTTCTGATGAGGGGACTGCCCCTTTCATATAAGTTTTTGAATAATTTCGTTTCAAGTTTTAATGTTGATCCTTACCTTCTGTTTAAAAAACTTTTTTATTTAATAGTTTAAAGGCTCAATAACTATACCTTTTGAGATAAAATACCCCACAAAGTCCTTGGGGAAAGCTTTTTAAGTTATAAGATTTGCCCATTCTTTGCATATGGTGTTTTTGGTGTTTATGGTGTTACATATGGTGTTTTCTTGAGAGGGTTTGACGTTTAAAGTAACTAAACAGCAGCTCACTAAAGGCACGAGGAAAGAGTAAAAATAGGAAGAGTAAAGCCTAATTGTTTAATTGAATAAGTATAAATAACCGTAGACACATTGAAGGACAAAACGTCATTCGCACTTTGCTGAAAACACCCTTTAGTTGAAACTGTGTTTTATTTCTCACGATTTCAAGAAAAAAAATGGAACTTACCATAATAACCAAAGTACTAGACAGCAGTGTTGCCATTTGACCGATACCAAAAAGCAATGCCGGTCGATAAAAAAAAACGGTGTTTTTGCGGTATCCTTTCTACCGATACACGGTATAATTTATGGTATATTTTGATACCCGTAATGCAAATACGTCGTCACCCTTTATTTGTTTTCAACAAAAAACTTACTTTTTAAAGCAATTAATTCCTTGCAACTTTTCTAGCAAATGGATACTATTCTTTATTATTTTTTTATAAGTGGTTGATTTTGCCATGGACTTTGAACAAGAAAGGTAGAATAAAATTAAAATAGACATCCTCCAGATACCCACCCATATAAAAAGCGGAAAAACAATCTCCAATGATCTTCTCATATCTTTTCCACACTTTCTGACCCTCTTGCTGGATTTTCATCACTAGTAGCTTGTCCAGACCATCCGTTCTCTAGAAAATTGGAAGCAGGATAATCTATTCTTTTCAGTTTTAAACTAGATTAAGAGTTTATTTATCGATATTTGTTTCATTTTCGGTGCTTACTCCAAAAATACTGTGTCTACTGTCGTTTTTGTCGTATTTTTCTATTTTTTATCCTCAGAAAAACCAGCCTTGAAAATTAAAAAAATAGACAAATATGCCGGTCTACAAGTCCAGTCTTCCGCCACATTCCATTAAGAAAGTAGACAGTTTAACGCACTCCAAAAGACGAGAATACTAGATTGAAAAGTTTTTACTGGCTCAGCAAATATACAAAACGACATTCTCGAAGCAGGTGCTCATTTTTTCCCCCTTTTTAATTTTAGACACTTTACGCTAAAAAAACAAAAGCAGTTTTTACACATCTTACTTCCTTAAAATATATTTAAAAAAACTAATGTAAAGAATGATAAAATTTGTAGTGATGCTTTTCTACAATCTTTAATTTTTCAAGAGAGCATATTATTTACTTGTTTTAAAAAATCCCCAGAATGGTTCGGTTTTTGATTTGTCAGCATATTTTTACTCCTTCCCTTGCCCCAAAGCAAAGAAGGTAGTGACACCCTTGTCTACATAAGTGCCCAAGACATAATTGTTTAAAGTTTATTCCTTAACTCCCCCCCTTCTTTACCGAAACTTGACTTGATGGGGGGAGGGGGATTTTTGAAGGGGCAGGGTACAAGAAACTTTAAAATACGCTTTAAACTTTAAAAGAGGCGCACCAAAAAGCACCCTTTAGGTACTTCCTTCCCTACATAACTACAAAACAATCAGAAAACCCCATTGTAGGGGTTTGAAGGCCTTTGTAAAACAACAAAGATTTAAATACAGCGAAATTTGTTTAGACTTTAAAACATTTTGGCTAGTTAGGGAGGGTGGGAAACAACTAAAAAGGTGCATTTTAATGCCCAAACATCCCAACTCTCATTAACCCTTCTGATAAATACAGAATGAGTTCTAAAGGAAAGCCATGGGGAGGTAGAAATTAATTGATAATCCCCAGGGTTGTATCTAGAACTTTTTTTGGGCGGAGGGGGGGACATAGAACTTTAAAAAGTGCATCAAAGAAGTGAAATTTATATTTGAGTTCAGGGAATGTTTCCATCTTGATTTCTGGGAATGTTTCTGGTTTAAGCTATTATTATGAAAGTAAAAATTTCAAGTGTTTTTGTTATAAGTCGAAAAAGATCGGAGACCTACCAGCCATAGGCGGTATTTTCCGCGAAGGTGTATTTTCGACGGGGGCTATTTTTCGGATGTGTATTTTCACGGGGGAGGGGTGTTTTTCACGGGAGGAAGAGTATTTTTCAGAAGGAGGGGGGTGACTAAACATGGTCTCCCACTATATAAATCGAGTTTATCAAAACGGTGGATATACAATATCTTCAGAATAACTGAGGATATTAAGTTGAAGCTTACAGGTGATGTTGAAAAATGATTTTAGGGCTACAGGACCCTTCCTTTGCCTTTTTTAAATGCCCACACGCCTCAACACTGATTAATAATTTAAAATACATTTTTTTTTTCAAAATAGGTAAAAGGTCTAGTAGCTATGCCACAGGGGATGTAATGTCCTCCCAAGCCCCAAAGAAATGGATTGTAAATTACAAGATATATACTTTTTTAATAACATTATTTATCATTAGGGAAAGGGAGAGTGTTTTATTGTGAGCTTAAGCCTATATGAAAAGATAAGGGGTATTAAGGTAAAAATTTGAGGTATTTTGAAGGGTATGTTTATCTAAATCAAAAATTAATAGGAGCATCGAGTTTTTCAAAATGGCACGTTGAGAATATCTTGAGAACGGCTGAGGTTATTAAGCTATAGCTCTCAGGACATGTTGAGAACACTCTTTTATAATAGATGATGCAAAACTATACCTCCCTGTACATAATTTCATCAAGCGTGACCTGAATCAATTCTTTGTCATACTAAGACACTACCCCCCCCCCTTCGCACCGATAATAAAGAAGAACACAAAAAATATATACACTGGAACCAAGAATGATTAGACAACAAGTCCCAAAAAGTCATTCTATATTCATCTGAAGGCCCAACGAGGCTTCGAAATTTGGGCGTTAGAAACGATGTGCGTTCAACTGAACTCTTGTGTAACTGCAGCCTAAACAACTGAACCCCTGTAACAGGACTTCCCCTTGCAACTGATCCACCGTGCAACTGGACCCCGGCGCTGCTCAGTCCTGTTTAACTGAACCCCCTCGTAACAAAAAACGAAACAATAGTAAAAAAAGAGAAAAATCAGGATTATACAAGCCAGTGAAACATATGGACTAAAATGCAAATATTTCGGTCAAGACCTCCGCTTGACCGTCCTCAGTGCAAGATAATAAAATCAAAATTACTAATAAAAATCCATGGATATTATAAAAAAAAAATTCAAACCTTAAAACGAAGCGCAACTAAAATTTGAAGACCCTCTCCATGTAACGGTGAAAGGGTAACTGAATGAAAAAATACAGTACTGAATGGGAATTCAATTTTTTAATTTATACAGAGCAGTTTTTAAAAACTAAACGCTTTCCAGGTAAAACATCATCACAGATTAGGTTAGGTTGCAAAATGTGATTTTTTTTAATATATAAGTAAAAACGATCAGAATTAATTTATTCATTATAAACGGGGCTTAAATAGGTTTCTCCACAGTCTCTATTGCCAGCTACCTTTCGGTCAATCTACTTTTTTTTATCTCAACTACCTCTCTGAAGACTCTTATGAGACCTTTAACAAGGGTCAATGAAGGTGTTATCAAATAAAGCAACATGTTGCGGATTGTCATAGACATGTTGAGCCAAGGGGGAATCAAAAGTCTCAGGCTTTTGGTATAGCTCCATAGCTTTGTCGATTGAGGACCCGTGTTTCAACAATCTCTCCCCCAATTGCCGATGGGTTCTTCCAACATAGAAACAGCCGCAAGAACACGGAACCCTATAAACACCACTGCCCAAAATAGGGCTCGTTTTATCTTTACCGCTGTTAAAATAGTTATGGATTTTATTAGAATTTTTGAAGGTGACATTTAAGATATGTTTTTTAGAAATTCTTTGCAATTTGTCACCTAAATTGGGAAAATAGGGCAAAACAGTAAAAACTTTCTTATCACCCACTAAAGGGATGATATCTGTTGGAGGTTGTGGAGATGATGAATCTTTTTCTGCCTTTTTTTGTCTTTTTTCTATGATGGATTCCAGTAACTTGATGGGATATCCATTGCAAAACAAAATGTCCTTCAGATAATGCAAATACCTATCATTATGTGTAGGTTTTCTATAAATTGAATATTCCAGGCTGAGAGATTTGTTGAAGATTAAGACGTCTAAAAAAGGCAGTTTATGATTATCTTCCAGTTCCAAGGTGAACTGAAGGTTGGAATCGAAATTATTAAGATGAAGTAATAAAGCGTTAAGTTCTATCTCTCCATGATTCCAGACAGAGATCACATCATCGACAAACTGGCTCCAGAACCGGTGTTTCAGAGGAAAAATATTCAAAGTGGAGGTTTCAATAAATTCCATGTAAAAAGTGGCCAAAAAAGGTGAAAGGCTTGTACCCATAGGGAGCCCATTTGTTTGGGTGAAAAATTGATTGTTGTACCGGAAATATAAGGAATATCTATTGCAAAGGCGAAAAAGTCGCATAATGGTTTCAATATCTAATGTTTTGTAATCCATCCGGTCAATATTATCTTCTAGTTTCTTTTGAAGAGCAAATTCACATTTTTTTTTCGGGGCCCTTGTAACTGAGCCCCGTGTAACTGAACCCCCATGCAAATGAACCCCCGTGCATATAATTACCCTTGTAATCAAATCCTCGCACAACTGAACCCTCCTGTAACTAAACCCTCTTGCAACTGAATCTCCGAACTCAATTTTTCAGTATAGCGCATGAAAATACAGTAAAACTCAAGTCAGAATCTTTATATGTTCAACCTTGTTGGATCTTTTTTATTTTTTAATGTCTTGTGATAAATTCCTGTCAAAATCATACATAGAAAAGCTATTTTTGTTGTAAAAAAAAAAAAAAAAAAAAAAAAAAAAAAAAAAAAAAAAAAAAAAACAGATATAAAAAATCATTGAAGTCAGATTTATTTCTACTTCTTTCAGATGAATAAGACCTTTCTTGAACGTTGAACACTGAACATTTGTGTTGAAAATCTTTGAACTTTGTTAATTTAGATAGCGAATTATGATCAGATGTCTTTTGGGAGATTTTAGCTAAACAGGGCATGGGATTAGACCAGTTGCGCTCCGGCCTTTTATCAATTAAATAAAAACAAAACTTTTTTTTCAACTGAAAGTAAGGATCAACATTAAAACTTAAAACAAAAAGAAATTATTGCGTATATGAGGGGGTTTACCTCCTAGTCAATACCTCGCTGTTTACACTAAAGTTCGAATTTTTTACCAATTTAAGAGTGACCCCTGAATCACATAAGCCGTTTAATTAGAATAAATAGCTCTTTTAAAAGTACTAAAGAAACATTTACACGACCATTCCTTCCATAAAATGCTCATGTTTTAACAATAACTGCACAACTTACAGCCCTTGCTCCAGGGGCTAGGAAGGTTTTGCCTATCACGAAGGCATTGTTTTTCGGCCTTTAGGATTATATTGTGCTTAATGGTAATGTAAAATTTTGATCCAATGTATTTTGGGAAAACTGGAAACTGGTTTCCCCAACCATGGGGAAACTGGTTGCCTTCCGATCACTTTTGACTCTTAAAAACGACACTAGAACTTTCAATCAGATAGTGCCCATCAGAAGTTTATGTTACCACTACTTCAATAAGAAGTGCGTCTAAAAAAATTGTAGTAAATAATAAACTACAGAAGCCTCATAGCGCTTTTGTTTAGGCAACGCAACAGCATTGCATCTGATGCAATTCTATTCCTCGTACTTTCTTTTTTTGTCGTTGTTTTTTTGAGCATTTAAAACTTAAACAGGTAGCCAGGAATAAGTTTCGTTTTGCATTGCTGGTAAATTCTAATTGCCGTAGCTTCAACATATCTTATTTTTCCACAAATGGAGAGTTTTAAGGCAGGGATTTGGGGAAACTGAAGACAAAGTGATTATAAGGCAACGATGCACCTGATAAGTCCAGTAACTACGTCTATTGGGATAAAAACACTCCCTAGAACCCTTGAGTAAGGGCTGTAGTCTTTACAATTTTGTTCATTGTTTACATATGAGATTATGCCCCTGAATAGTACTATGCCCCTGAGATTAAACCCACTTAATCGACAAATTCTTCCATATTAAATAGGGCTATATCTGGCCCTTAGAAGGGAGGTCACCTGGGTGCAATAGTGACTGCAGCAATTGTCTTACTGGGAAAGAATATCGAAACGAGAAGCTAGGTTTTTTCTACCTGTTTTTCCCCCGTTACCCTTAACAAAAAAAAATCATAAACAATTGGACTTACTAAATGAATCTGATTTATTGACTTAATGTTCGCTTCACAAGCACTCGAATCGGACTGATTCTATCTTATGAATCAGATAAAGAAAACTAATAAATTCTCTTCCATTCAAACTCAAATTGCAGATTTCCGTTTTTTTTCTCCCAAGTGCATGCCTTTACGTCATAATTTATTCTGTACTCTGACCTTTTTTGTAGAAGAAATGGTCTTTAACTTTTAAAACACTTTGACTGTGCCAACTACTTATATCTGAATTTACACCATTCTATATTTGCACTAAATAACGCCTGCACTTTTTTGCCTTTAAGTGCTTCTTTGGTGGCGGAGAAGGAGAATGGTTGTGGCAAGGGCCTAGAGTTATCCAAAAAATTGAAAATGGAAGATATCGTTTGCAAACATTGAGACACAAATGTTTATGGTTCTTGTTTATGGTTCTATGGTTCAGCTTAAAAGACTTGCGAGGCCATATCAAGGAGGGCGGAGTCCCTGGTATGAACCTTTTCCCATCTAAAATTTTTGCCAGACTCATAAAATGCTAATAAAAGCACATGTAAACATGTTTTGTTGCAAATTCTATAGTTTTCTTTGTGACCCCCCCCCCAAAAAAAAAACAACTTCTCCCTCCTAGGAAAATCGTGGATATGGTCTTGAAGACTTGGCTAATTTGTGCACTATTAACTTATTGGGAATAAGTATTGTATCCTGCCATGGCCTAGATTAATCCCCCCAGAAAAATTCCCAGGAGGAAAATCCCCCTCCCGTCAATTCTCACTTTGAAACTAGAATTCATGTGTAAAATTCAGCTTCCAAAGGGAAATTAAGACAAAATGGAAGAATGAAGAAAAGAAGAAATCCTCTAGTATTCTGCCTACATTCCAAAATAGTTGTAGATTATTAAACGACTCGTGGTAATGAACTGTAAATAAGGAGCAACTCGGCTCATTAGTATCTGAAGCTAGAAAAAAGAATTTTTACATCAAAAGATACATCAAAAGAATCCGATTATTATACTGATTGCGAATGTATAAGATTCATCAAGTTCAGCTTATCCATAAAAAGTTAAGAGACTTAGAAAATTTGCCTGATTTTCAAAAAAGGGTGGAAATATTCCCTAAAAACCAAAGAATTTTAATGAAAATCACAACATCAGATTTAGTGTATCAGAGAATTTTGATTTAGAAGTTTCAAACTCATATCTACAAAAATATGGAATTTTGTATTTTTGTCAGAAGAAAGATCACGGATGCCTTTATTTATTCATTGCAACGAAGAGTTAATAATAACAAAAACTGAAACTTCTTGTGCCCCTTTCAAGTGGCAAAAAAAATTGGAGGGCAACTAGCCCCCTTCTCACGCCCCTCTCTTCGCCAAAGTTATCCGATCAAAATTTTTAGACAGTCATTTCTGATCAACATAGTTGAAAGATGCAATAACTATGTATTTAGAAGTAACATGCCCCCCACACAGTCCATGGGGAGAGGCCTATAAGTTATGAAGTTTGCCCAATCTTTACGTATAGTATGTGTTATTGGAAAATATAAAGGTAGTTTTTGGGGATGGGAACATTTTTTGTTTGGGGTAAGTTTCCACTCTGAGTATTTGCCGTTCAGAGGGAAATTTCCGGGGAATAGCTTTCCAGAGAAAATTTTATACTGGGGGGACTTTATCTGTTTTATTCTGTCTTTATCAACACAACTTTGTATTTGTAGATGTTCCAGGAGAATTATCCAGGAATATTTTCAGTGTGTTTGGATTTCTGAAGAAAATTTCCTTGGAAGGAGGGATTTCTGGAGTGATCGAGAAAATGACTATAAATTAAAGTCTTTTTCAAACGAAAGTATGATCAGGAGAATTATTCAGGCTTAATCATCCGCAAGAAATTTTCAAGGGGGATTTTCAGCGAGGATGAAATTGTTCAAAGAGAATATTACAGAGGGGGGGGGGTGTATTTTACTTGAGAGGAAGTTTCCAAAGAGGAGTTTCCCGTGATGGGGAAGGGAGGATTTTCCATGGAGGGTGAGTCAAGCTTACCAGTATTATTTGTAAAACGATCAGAAAAAGTTTTTTAACTGAAATTAAGGAGCAGCACCAATTGATTTTTTTATTTATTCCAGGTTGCAGTGGTAGCTAGTAACCTTGTAAGAGACGATCACATCCCATACTAAGAAATACAATAACCCATAACTCCTAAAATAGAGTCATCTAAAAACAAGAAATTAGGATCGGCTTGTACGATAACCTTATATAAAAAACTTACCGTCCCTTGGCTTGAACAACAAGGAAAACCTATTCGCTCGAAAAATATCAAAACAGTTTTTTTTTTTTTTATTTGGGTTTTGTAAGTTTCATCTTTAGTGATGTAGAATCAAACGGTTTGTGGAAACAAACTGCAAGTGTGAAGTGAATTTTAAAAAACTTTGCTTGTTCTAAATATGCAATGGTCATTAAGCTCAATTTTCATATTTAATGCTACGAGCCTTAGTATATACGTCTAAATTTCGAAAAATGAGAAAACACCCCTAAAAGGGTAGGAAGCATCCATGGAAATCAGATGCTTAACTTTAGCATATTAACGAACCCTACCATAAATGTTTCAAGCTTCTATCTACAAAATGCGGAATTTTGCATTTTTTCTTCCCCCAGAAGAAAGATCACGGATGTAAGTTTACATAAAAATATTTACTAGAAAATCAGGAAATGAATAATTCGAATGGATATCAAAAGTTCTACTTATAAACCTGAGAAAAATTTCCTCATTTTCAAAAGATTAAAAAACCTTAATGTGGACTTTTGAAATTTTTGAATTTTTTTCCCCAGAAGAAAGATCACAGATACATTTTTTTGTGTGTTTTTTTTTTTTTTGTTCCAGGGATGTCATTATTGAGCTGATGGTCACATAAAATCAGGACATGACTCATTCGAACAGGAACTAAAGGTTTTACAGCCCTATTAAAGTGACGAAAAAGATTGTGGCACAGTAAAGTGGCATTATTTTGCCATTTTACGACACCAAACTACGATCTTGTCCAGTTTTGGACCAAGTTAGTATCGATTAGAAAATATTAGGTAGCCCATCGATCTTAAAGTACAAAAAAATATGTATATGAAGCTTCCACATTGCAAAAGAAGTATTTCCGCACGGTATCCGCAATTGCTCCTGAAAAATCACGTAGTTCAAACGAGTAAAGATACTTCAGGTGGAAAAACCTTCTGATGTGTGCCTTGTAGACGCATTTTCGATTGCAAAGAGAGAACCGCTTTCATTGATATAGTTATCGACAGTGGTGCTACAAATGAGGGAAGGGAGCACCCCTCCTTCATCTTTTAAAACAGTCAGATACAAATTTGCAGCGATAAAGTAATGGGACGGATGTTCGGGATGAGCTTAATGTTCTATTTGGATTTACGTCTTATTTTGTAATGTTGGAAAAGTAACGGCTTCTTTGGCAAACTCCCCTTTTTCTAAGCCTGATTTCCAATTATATCTTCGTATTTTGGTCCTAATTTCTTGAAGTCGATGGCCCTAGAGCCAGTTTCTGTGGCTGAGATAATTAGACTTGTTTTCTGGTCCAGCAAAAAGATTTAGTGTATTCTGCTCCTGATTAGATACCACCAAGGTACTGGAATTCGTTCTTCCTTTGACATGAATTGTAAATCCATCCATCAAGAATGAAATTTTTGCCACTTCACCTAAGCAAGCTGGAGTGATTCTACAGAATGTTGGACCTTGGATTGATTCAGCTAGTTGTCAGCTTATATCTTTAACGTCTATTTTCTGTCTAATTTTTATCGTATCTCACTATTATCAGATTTAACCTCAAATTCATAAGTTTTTGGCTAGATGTCAGATCTACTATTATCAGATTTAACCTGACATTCACAATTGTCTGGATAGATGCCAGATATGGCTAGATGATAGTGCACACGTGGATGTTACGTAATGGCAGCGCTAAGTAGGGGAATTTTATTCAGACATTTTTTCCAAGACGTTTTTTCAAGACTTTTCAAAACATTTCACGACATTTCTCTTCAAGATGTTTTAAGACATCTCAAGACGTTTTCTAAGACCTTTTTCTTCAATATATTTCAAGATATTTTGAGGTGTTTTTTCCCAGACATTTTTCAACATTTCTTTAGTTCTTACGTAATAGGGAATGTTTACGGATAACGCACTCGAACGTGACCTGTTTCTTCAGAGCCCATGGGAATCCCCGTGTTTAACTGAGAATGGCACAGAAGTGTGCGTTAAGTAATGACAGCACCAATCCGAGGAATTGTTTTAAGCCATTTATTTTCCGAGACGTTTTTTCAAGACATTTCGATTCAAAACGTTTTAAAATTTTTCAGGACATCTCAAGAGATTTTTCTTCAAGACATTTCAAAACCTTTCAAGAATTTTTTTTTTTCAAGACGTTTTTCAACAATTATTTAGTTCCTACGTAATACGGATTGCTTATGGATGACACATTCTAACGTGACCGGTTTCTTATGAGCTCGCGAGGGATCCCCGGTTGTAACTGAGGAGGACACGCAAGCGAGGTGGTACAATATACTTTTTGAGATTTAAATTTTCTTTCAATACATTTTTCACAGGGGGGTCATTATATTCTAATAATTTTTTGTCCCTCATTAGGATTCGAAAGGACCAACTCCATCCAATGGAATGGAGCGTTAATCATCTAGACTATGAACGCCTTTCTAATATTATGGTTCGGCTATTACATTCTTCGAAATAACCTATTACACGCAAGGAGAGCCCCCTTTTTTCGCGCATGCTAGAATGACGATTGTGTGTTTCCTGCGAATGCAATAATTAAGACACAGAGGGGGAAATCGATTACTAGAGATTTGCTACCATTTGCTCATTAAGTTTGGCTGTTAGAGGGTATTACCAGATAATACTGAGGTTTGCTGCTAGCGTTTTTTTAGTAATAAAGGTAAAAGGGGCTGCAAGACGCTTAAATTGTGTAAATGTTTACATAATGACGATTTCCCCTGGAACATGGAATCTAAGAAGTTACAGACCATTAAAAATAAAAGTTTTATTAATAAAACCAAATTTACAAATAATATTAAAACAAAGAAAAAGTAGTTAAAAACATAACAAACGAAAATAAAAACGTGAAAAGGCTTATAAAGGGTGAAATAAAATCACAAACATGCGTGAATTAAAGAAAGGTACAGGTCCTAGTAATCATTTCCAAAAGGCAAGGTTGATATTAGAGCTAAATTTAGCCCCATATTGAGGTACCTCTGAGAGCTTTTAGCGAAAATGCCGCGTTTCATTGGAGCCAAGACTATGCCCCCTAACCGGTTGGCAAGCGCACATTTGAATAATGTTTTCTCTTCAAATTTCTCAAAGTCTTGCTAGAGGTAAATTGAACTCCCTATTATACATAATACTTTATAATTTATTATTTCTGAGAGCTTTAACGAAATGCTGCATTTCTGTATAATAGGGTAATACTTGGGTAATATATATAATATATATAATTTCTGAGAGCTTGAACAAAATACCACGCTTATTTGGGGGAGGGGAGAAAACTATACCCCCCCTACCCCCCGGTTGGAAAGCACACATTAAAAAAAATATTTTATCTTCAATTTTCGCATAATCTCGTTAGAGGTAAATTTAACCCCTATTATACATAATACTTTATCATTTATTATTTTTTAGAGCTTTTACGAAAAGCTGCATTTCTTTTGGGGGCAAGACAATGCCCCCTCTCCCCCCCGTTGACAAACGCAAGTTTGAATAATATTTTTCTCTTCAAATTTCACATAATCTTGATAGAAGTAAGTTAAACTCCTATTATGGATAATACTTTATTATTTATTATTTCTGAGAGCTTTTACAAAATGCCCCATTTCTTTTTTTAGGGGGGGGGGGGCAAGACAATTCCCCCCCCCCCAGTGACAAGTTCACATTTGAATAGTGTTCTCTTTTTAAATTTCACACAATCTCGCTAGAGGTGAATTTAACCCCTATTAAGATGCTTTAAGAGCCTTAACGTAAATACCACGTTTCTTTGAGCCTTATGCAGATACCTTATTTGTTTCTTATGCAGACGGCCCGTGAATATCTTATTATACATATTTTCATTCCTAAGAGATTTCAAGACATTTCCTGATAAAAGTATGATGTAATTCCATTGATTCATTTTTTCGCAAGCCAAACCTATCATAATGATCTCCAAAACTCGCTTCCTCAAGTAAATTCCTAGGTAACTACTCAGGTCGACCCATTCGAACCATTCCCATTCAACTCGCTCTTTACGCCAAAGTTTCTATAGTACCTTAAAAGAGCTATTCATTCTAATTAAACGGCCTATGTGATTCATGGGTCACTCTTAAATTGAAAAAAAAAATCAAACTTTAGTGTAAAGAGAGAGGTATTGACTAGGGGGTGAGCCCACTCATATACGCAATTATTTCTGTTTGTTTTAAGTTTTGATGTAGCTCCTTACTTTCAGTTGAAAAAAGTTGTTGTTTTTTTATTTAATTGATAAAAGGTCGGAGTGTAACCTTCTTAAGACCATTGGTGGGCGTGCCTTGTTTGCCTCTCATTACAGGCAATCTAACGGTCTTGTGTCAATTTTTAATTCTTGGTCAACATGCCTGAGAATCTAGGCAGGCATGTCTTTCCAAAAAATAACAAACAAGTATGTGTCCAATAAGAGAGTCATGCTTACTTCCGCCATTTGCCTCTCAACTACTTGGACTATCTGTCTTGGCTTTTCTCTTTCTACAATTAGCCATGTCTTGATGCAACCTACTAAAAAATACTTGATAACTTTTGAGCCCTGTTTAGCTACAATCTCCCAAAAGACATCTGATCATAATACGCTATCTAAATTAACAAAGTTCAAAGATTTTTAACACAGACATTCAGTGCTCAAACTTTCATGAAAGGACTTATTCATCTGAAAGAAGTATAAATAAATCTGGCTTCAATGATTTTCGGTATCTGATTTTTTTTTCTTTTACAACAAAAAGAGCTTTTCTATGTATGATTTTGACAGGAATTTATATCATAACAATAAAAAACAAAAAATTCCAACAAGGTTGAACATATACAGATTCTGACTTGTGTTTTACTGTGTTTTCCTGGTTATACTGATAAATTCAGTACGGAGATTCAGTTGCAGGAGGGTTCAGGTACACGAGGGTTTAGTCGTGTGGGGATTCAAGTGCAAGGGTAATTATTTGCACAGGGGCTCAGTTTCGCGGTGGTTCAGTTGCATTGTGAATCAATTGCACGGGGAAGTTCTGTTACAGGGGTTTAGCTGTTTAGGGTTCAGTTACACAAGAGTTCAGTTAAACGCATACCTTTTCTAACTCCTAAATTTCTGTATATTCTTGGTGTTCTTCTTTAAAATCGGTGCTAAGGCTGGGAGGGGGGAGGGGCAGTACTGTCTTAGTATGACAAAGAGTTGATTCAGGTCACGTTTGATGAAATTATGTACAGGGAAGTATAGTTTTGCATCAGCTATTATAAAAGAGTGTTCTCAGCATGTCCTGAGAGCTATAACTTATTACCCTCAGCCTTTCTCAAGATATTCTCGATGCACCATTTTGAAAAACTTGATGCAACTATTATCTTTTGATTTAGATAAACATTCCCCTCAAAATTCCTCAAATTTTTACCTTAATACACCTTATCTTTTCAAATACGCTCACAATCAAACATTCTTCCTTTCCCTAATGATAAATCATGTTATTAAAAAGGCTTAATTCTGTAATTTATAATCCATGTCCTTAGGGCTTGGGACGACATTACTTCCCCTGTGGCACAGCTGCTAGGCCTTTTAACTATTTTCAAAAAAAATCCTTTCCAAATTATTAATCAGTGTTGAGACTTGTGGGCGTTTAAGAAAGGCAAAGGGAGGGTCCTGTAGCCCTAAAATCATTTTACAACATCACCTGTAAGTTTCAACTTAATATCTTCAGTTATTCTTAAGATATTGTATATCCATCTTTTTGATAAACTCGATTTATATAGTGGGAGCCCACGTTTAGCCCCCCCTCCTAGAAAATACCCCTCTCACATGAAAATACACATCCAGAAAAGGGCCCGCGTATAAAATACACCTTCGCGGAAAATACCCCCTACGGCTGGTAGGTCTCCGATCTTTTTCAACTTATAACAAAAATTCTTGAAATTTTTACTTCCATAATAATAGCTTAGACCAGAAACATTCCCAGAAATCAAGATGAAAAATTCCCAGAAATCAAATATAAATTTCACATCTTTGATTTACTTTTTAAAGTTCTATGTCCATCCCCCCCTCCACCCAAAAAAAGTTCTGGATACAACCCTTGGGATTATCCATTAATTTCTACCTCCCCATAGCTTTCCCTTAGAACTCATTCTGTATTTATCTGAAGTATCAATGAGAGTTGGGATGTTTGGGCATTAAATTGCACCTTTTTAGTTGTTTCCCACCCTCCCTATCTAGCCAAAATGTTTAAAATTCTAAACAAATTTCGCTGTATTTAAATACTTGTTGCTTTACAGTTCAAAATATTTATATATAGGCCTTTAAACCCCTACAATGGGGTTTTCTGATTGTTTTGCAGTTATGTAGGGAAGGAAGTACCTAAAGGGTGCTTTTTGGTGCGCCCCTTTTAAAGTTTAAAGCATATTTTAAAGTTTCTTGTACCTTGTCCCTTCAAAAATCCCCCCCAACGAAAGTCCTGGTTGCCGCTCTGGGGATTATATACCCATTTCTACATCCAATCTCCCCTTATCTGTTCCTAGAACTAATTTTGTATTTATCTGAATGCTCAATGAGAGTCGGAATTTCTTGGCATTAAAATACACTCTTTGATCTCCCCCCTTGTAACTACAAAATAATCAGAAACCCATCTTAATGGTTTAAAAGAGTTCTAGTCCTTTTTTGTAAGTCAAAAGTGATCGGAAAAAAAAACAGTCACACGGGGAGGGGACTACTTTCTGGGGGATTATGTTTCAGAAAGGGGGGTATTCTCCACGGAGTATTTTCCGGGTAAGGGTATTTTTGGTGGGCTGTTTTTGGGGGTAAATGCCTAGACCCAGATAAATTATATGATTTACAATCCTTGCTCCAGGGTTATGGGGGTGATACATTCCTGGAGGTATTGCTATTAGACCTAATGATTTATTTGAAAAAATGACAATTAAAAAATGTTGACTATTGTCAAATAGAAGGGGCACTTAAAAAGATAGAGAGCAGCGGGGTTCTGGCTGTCCTCTAGTCTCTCTTCAACTAGATATTAGTAGAATAGTACATTCCATTTCTATGACTTTATGTTCCTTACTGTGCTATTTGCAGAGACCTCTACACCTTTTCAAAGAGAGTGAGTAGCCCCATGCATCTCTGTTCCATTTCTATGACTTTATGTTCCTTCCCATGCATCAATTGATACGGAGGGTGCAAGACTTGGCAGACAAATTTTTTTAAGTTCAATAACCAAAAACTAGAGATTGTCAAATTGCGTATTCAAAGGATGGTCTCATTCTAGAAATACTGGTTTACAGCTGGAGGCCTTATAATCATGTTTTTTCGATATAAATTAAGATGCAATTGATCTTTCTGGATCAGTTAATTAATAGAACTTGTAATAAACCTACTACAATCAAACTTATTCGTTCTAAGGGAGAACAAAGAATTATGATGGTAAGTAAATACACATTATTCTTGAATAATCATAAGCACATAATCCTCTTTTTCCTATAGATATCTGCCAATATGTCATTCGGATTTGATAGGATTCGGTGATTTGTATTTAACGATATTTAAATCTGGCTTTTACTTTCAGTGATAAGCAAAGGTTTTTAGTTATAGCTGTCTTTTAATTACCTCTAATAGTTTTCGAATTGACAAAGGGTTTTCGTATTTTTTTGCCAGCGTCAAAGCAAGTGTCCAGGTATATCTGGGCTAAAGTAGAGTTCACAACAATTTTTATTTTAACTCAACAGATAGCAATTATCTACCGTGTCATGTATAATTGAAAAAGATCTGTAATTGTCATCTTTTGGGACTGTGTATTGTGGGATTGAAAGGGGAAGCGCCCAATGGAGGGTTCTGTCACTTTCGTTACTAACGAATTATCTAACGAAGGCTTAGATTTGTAAGAAAGAAAGAGTCTGGTTATGGCCAATATAATACTGTGAGGGGAATTAAGTTTTGAGGGGGTGAAAAATGGTAGTTATTTAGCACCCCGGAAGCATGTGACTTGAAATGCTTCATTAGAAGTAGGTTATTGCTAATGCTACCTCCTCGACAGATATTTTTTTAATTGTATTTTATTACTATTAGCCAATTTTTGTGTTGTGCTTGCTACACCAGCTAGTAAATATTTATTGGGATTGTATTTTTTATGTTCAATTATTTTCAGTGTGAGCCAATATAATGCTAGGGGGAAACTAAGTTTTGAGGGGGTGAAAAATGGTACTTATTTAGTAGCTGGTAAAACATGTGACTAGAAAAAACTGAAATTTATTTTTCATTTCCAATACACTGATATTCAAACACCAAGCCAAATACGGTCGAAGTTTGATGCCGGCCCGGTTAGCACTGACACAAAAGAGTTCAGTTTTGAAGCTATTTTAGAGGAAGGTGTTATACCGTCTCCTGATAATTCGGATATGTCGATATTAGATGATTTATTGGCTATGGTAGACAATATTCAAAATCCTCAAGAATTCAATTCTTCCCCCTTGATAACAATGGAGCCATCGTATAAAACATTGGCCAGCTCTTCTGTTGGAAACATAAGAAAAAATTAAATTTATCTTTGTGTGTGAGTTTGTGTGTGTGTGTGGGTGGGGGGGTGGGGGTGGGTCTTTTACTGTTTGGGTGTTGGGTGGCGAGTTGGTGTTTGGGAGAGAGTGTGGGAGTGAGAGTGTGCGATAGTGTGTGAGCGTGTGAGTGGGTGTGAGAGAGTGCGGGTGGGTGTGTGTGCGTGTATGTTTGTGTGTATGTGTGTGTGTGTGTGTGTGTGTGTGTGTGTGTGTGTGTGTGTGTGTGTGTGTGTGTGTGTGTGTGTGTGTGTGTGTGTGTGTGTGTGTGTGTGTGTGTGTGTGTGTGTGTGTGTGTGTGTGTGTGTGTGTGTGTGTGTGTGTGTGTGTGTGTGTGTGTGTGTGTGTGTGTGTGTGTGTGTGTGTGTGTGTGTGTGTGTGTGTGTGTGTGTGTGTGTGTGTGTGTGTGTGTGTGTGTGTGTGTGTGTGTGTGTGTGTGTGTGTGTGTGTGTGTGTGTGTGTGTGTGTGTGTGTGTGTGTGTGTGTGTGTGTGTGTGTGTGTGTGTGTGTGTGTGTGTGTGTGTGTGTGTGTGTGTGTGTGTGTGTGTGTGTGTGTGTGTGTGTGTGTGTGTGTGTGTGTGTGTGTGTGTGTGTGTGTGTGTGTGTGTGTGTGTGTGTGTGTGTGTGTGTGTGTGTGTGTGTGTGTGTGTGTGTGTGTGTGTGTGTGTGTGTGTGTGTGTGTGTGTGTGTGTGTGTGTGTGTGTGTGTGTGTGTGTGTGTGTGTGTGTGTGTGTGTGTGTGTGTGTGTGTGTGTGTGTGTGTGTGTGTGTGTGTGTGTGTGTGTGTGTGTGTGTGTGTGTGTGTGTGTGTGTGTGTGTGTGTGTGTGTGTGTGTGTGTGTGTGTGTGTGTGTGTGTGTGTGTGTGTGTGTGTGTGTGTGTGTGTGTGTGTGTGTGTGTGTGTGTGTGTGTGTGTGTGTGTGTGTGTGTGTGTGTGTGTGTGTGTGTGTGTGTGTGTGTGTGTGTGTGTGTGTGTGTGTGTGTGTGTGTGTGTGTGTGTGTGTGTGTGTGTGTGTGTGTGTGTGTGTGTGTGTGTGTGTGTGTGTGTGTGTGTGTGTGTGTGTGTGTGTGTGTGTGTGTGTGTGTGTGTGTGTGTGTGTGTGTGTGTGTGTGTGTGTGTGTGTGTGTGTGTGTGTGTGTATTTCTGTGTTTGTATGTGGATATGTGTGTGTGTGTGTGTGTATGTGGGTGTGTGGGTATATGTGTGTGTGTATGAGTGTGTGTGGGTGAGTGTGTGTGTGAGTGAGTGTGTGTGTATGTATTTTTGTGTTTGTGTGTTTTTTTTTATTTGTGTGTGTGTGTATGTTTTTATGTGTATGTGTATCTGTGTGAGTGTGTGTATGTGTTTTTGTATGTGTGTATGTATATGTGTGTGTCTGTGTGTGTTTATGTTTGTGTGTGTGCTATTAACAAAATTTGTAACTTATTATGCACTAGTTTTATAAATAATGCTATAAGCAAAATTTTTAATTTATTGTGCATTTGTTTGATAAATAATTATAATACGAATACAAATCCAATTAAGAAAAAAAACATTTGTTTGATAAATAACATGAATACAAATCCAACTAAGAAAAAAAAATAGTGTGCAATAACTGTAATAAAAATTTCCACAAAGAAAAAAAAACTCAATCCATTCATTTTAGTTTCAGGGGGAAGCTACACAAACAACTGCCTTCCCTGGCCCAGGACTTCAGAATATCATGGGCTATTGTCAACTCTCACCGGAACAATCAGATGATGTTAGTTAAGGTACGTCGTTTACTATTCCCCCGGATTTCCAGTTTACAACGGAAGAAATGAATAGTCTTATGGAAATTGTTGGATCTGATGTTTCTGGGGACATTTTTGACGATGATTTCATTATTAGTGAATTAGGTCCTTGTAGCGATGAAAACTTAGTATTTGTAGCAATAAATTTTTTAGCATTTGTCCACTCCCTCCAGATTGTTCAATATTTGGGGTATGCGAATGCTCCACTTCATTTGTTTGAAGTGGATTCGTTAGGTTATCGGAGGCTAGAGGAGGAGGGTTCCCAGTTAATTCATTTGTAAAATCATTTAAAAGCTGTAGTTTGTTTGGACTTAGCAAAGGTAAGTCCCCCTGCTCAACTGCGCTATAATCTACGTTTAAAAGAAAATCATCTAAAAACCCATCAATATTAAATGGTATTTCCAGTGAATTATCACTCAATGGTAAATTGCTGTGGAAGTCCACCGGTGCGTCCTCTGCTTCTCCAACTGACGAGCAGGGGGGAGATGGCGAATATGGAACCAGAACGACCTATAAATGAAAAATAGCTTATTTTCAAAGTATTCAAATCACACTATTTTTAAAATTTTGTTTATTATTTAAAACGTACTTAGTAGTAGTAGCAGTATGCACATAGTAGCATTTGGTTAATTCACTGTTCCCTACTCTATCGATATTCTGAAAGTTCCAATTTCCAACTTAATATAAGATATTTACATTTTAAAAAATTACATAGAAGACACTGTTTGATTTTGTTCAAACAACTCCTCCCCCTCCCCTTAATTTGCACTATTTAATGCTTCCCTCTTAGACGGCCCAGTGGGCCACCGCGGCGCTTCCCGTGGCATTTCCGGCCCCACCAGCGCTTCCCGGGCTCCACGGCTCCCAGCTGTTTACATAATGTACTAAATATATTGTTAGACCATAGTTTTGGAAATAAAAAGATTAGAAAAAGAGAATGGTTTTTTTGACATGCAAAAAAAATTACATTATATTTAGATATCTCCAAGGGAGGGGGAGCAGAAAAATTTAAAACAATGGTTGGGGGCAGGGAGGGGGGCGGTTTATATTTTAATATCTCTGAGACACACACAGCGCGATGAAAAATGGCTATGTTTAGATATACCTGATAATTTAGTTAAGAAAAAAATGTTTACATTTGTATATCCCGACTGCACTTGGGTGCCAGATGGCCCGGGTAGTGCGTTTTGGAGGGCAACCTCATGATCTTGTATAGGCGGGGCAGCTCCTAAGACCCCCGACAATGTATGATAAGGGGGTGACGGGCCGGCTATTTCACCATCTTGCGTAGCTTCGGCATTGTAGTTATCCGCCCACTCTCTCTTTAACTTTCTACGAGGCTGCACTGGGGCTGCCTCACCCTCTCTCGCTATCTTAGATGGAGGGGAGACAATACATTCTTCACTATTGTCCTTAAAAGAAGAGAAAAAAATAAGTTTGGAAAATAATTTCCCCCTTTTTTTACAGAAGAGAAATTAGTACCCCCTTCTACAGAATTTATTGTCAGGCATAACTTTGTCTAGAAAGCAATTATCTCAAAGAAGCCCCTCTCCCTTTTCAGTAAAGCAAAAACTAAAAATCCATAGCATAATTTTCGAAATGTTATAAGCTCAAGAATCAGAGGGATATTTAGATATAGGCTTTAAATTAGATAAAAAAAGATCGTTAATCCAGCAGCCTATAGGCCTAAATTTTGCAATCATAGGTTAAAAATGCTAGCCAGTTTATACATAATATAGTCTTTATGCAACTCCTAAAGACTTTGCTTTCTAGCCTAGTACTATCAAAGTTAAAAACCATAGTTTTCATCCCCTCTACTTTTGAGAATATAAAGGACACTTTATCGAAAGAAAGCTAGAAAAAGGAATAATATGCACTCTAAAGGAACTGTTAGCATCACCCCCCCCCCCCTTTTACATAATATCCTAAAAAACCGTATTGTTAGGCGACATAATTCGTTTCGCCTACTTCCCGTACAGGTTGTCTAGGACTCCAAATAAGCCTAGATTATTTGTGATCTCGTGTCTGTTCTGTTTCCAAGCGTATTTTCTGGGAAACAGTACAATTAAATTCGAGAACAGATAACGGTTCTTATTCAGGAATGTCACCCCAAAATCTTGGCAAGTTGTAAGGTTGAAAGCTGTCAAAAATATTACGCAAATTAGAATCCATATGTGCAATAGATAAATGCTATAATCTCTGTCCAACTCAAATTGAGTGGGGGAAAAAACATCTTTTTAAAATCTATGAGACATACTTTTAAAGTGTTGAAAAATAGTTTTGTTTTTAGATATTTCTATAAGATATGTAAGAAAAAATGCTCACATTTGCAAATTCTGGCTATATTTGAATGTCCGAAGGCCCAGGCGAAGCATGCTGTACTATCGGCGGACCTTGTGTAGGTGGGGCAGCGACTTTACCTGGAGCGAGACTCGCCATCATGTAGGAAGCTGCCCATTCACTTTTGAATTTCCTGCTAGTGGATGGGCCAGCGATATCATGGGCTTGGGTAGATTGGTTTGCGGTTTGAGTGGGGCCAGCATGTCTTATGACCACAGGCCTCGAAGGTTGCGCAGAGGATACGGTTTTGGATGCCCCAGCTATCTCCCTCCGTTGTACAAGGGTTGTCTCGATGCCTCTAGCCTTCTTGGATGGAGGGGGAAAATTTATTCATAATTGGCCTTAAAAAGGAAGAGAAAAAATTTAGTATGGAAAATAATTTCCTCCCTTTTTTAAAGAAGGAAAAATAGTATCCCCATCCCCACTAACCCTAATTTTGTCTAGAAAAGCATTTATCTCATTTCAGTAAAGCAAAAAGTCAAAATTTCGCGATAATTATACTAGGCTTAGAAATCAAACGTTTTTATTACACAACCTGTGAAAAAATAAATCATGACAATCAGTAGTCTATAGCCTTAGGATAGAAATCAATGTTTCTATTTTTACCATTTAGACAAAAATTAAATGTTCCAGTCTATAGGCTTTAAATTAGATAAAAAAAAAGATCGTTAACCCAGCATCCTATAGGCCTAAATTTTGCAAACATAGGTTAAAATGTTATTCAATTTACGCATAATATAAGCTTCATGCAACTCCCAAAGACTTATCTTTCTAGCCTTGCATATCAAAGTTAAAAACCATAGTTTTCACGCCCCCTCCTGGGAATATAAAATAAACTTTATCGAAAGAAAGCTTGAAAAAAATTAATAAAATACCTATATACGTAACGCATATATTTAAAAATTAGTTTTCTTGTCATATAAAAAATCATGACAATCAGTAGTCTGTAGCCTTAGGATAGAAATCAATGTTTCTATTTTTACCATTTAGAAAAAAATTAAATGTTACAGTCTATAGGCTTTAAATTAGATAAAAAAAAGATCGTTAACCCAGCATTCTATAGGCCTAAATTTTGCAAACATAGGTTAAAATGCTATTCAATTTACACATAATATAAGCTTCATGCAACTCCTAAAGACTTTTCTTTCTAACCTTGCATATAAAAGTTAAAAACCATAGTTTTCACGCCTCCTCCTGGGAATATAAAAGAAACTTTATCGAAAGAAAGCTTGAAAAAAATTAAAAACATTCCTAGAGACTCATCGCATATATTTACACATTATTTTTATTGTCAAAGGTTGTACATGTCTAGACAATGAATCCCCCCCCCTTACTTTTCATGCGAAGAAATAGTTTGTTTTCATTTTACAATGATGGCGATAGAGTTGAGGTATGTCCCACCCCCCGTTCAGCAATGTCATAAAAAATATTGTTAACAATTATTTTTGGCAAATAACACGTTTCACTCCTCTAAATACAAGTTGCGTTTGCCTAGCTTAATTATTAGTATCTCATTTTGCTTGCAACTGTTTTTTTACGGGAGAAGCAATCCTTTTGGATGTGTGAAACCTTTCCGCTAAACTGCTAACGTAAACGAACAGGAAGTGCTTTAAAAAGGGTGACAGCTAATTATAACATCGCGCTGGAGAGCTCTATGTTAAACCAGAGCGGGTTAATAACAACAGAGCGACGGATGTCAGCTAGAGAAAAGATTTCAATACAGAAAAGCAAGAATTTATCGAAAAAGAGAATTATTTCTATTACGAGAATTATTGTTGTAAAACAGTGGGGGAGGGGTTAGGTTTATGTGGTAAAAAGAAAATATTGTATGTTTTCTATTGAGTATAAAGATGGCATAGTGGTGTTTGTTTTGTGGGGGAGGGGGAATTACCTAAATTTACTGGCGGGGGACCAAGGAAAATAATTTTATTTTGGAAATAAAAAATGAAAATGTACTAAAACAGAACTTACATGGTAAATTGAGGTTGCCAATACTTCAAGCTCATAAATATTTTCAAGTGTTCTATCCATTGTCAGGTTACTTTAATTTCTGATAATTTAATCACAATGCATGTTCGTTATATACGAAATCTCAAGGGTGAATTGTTATGTAACGAGGAAAACCATATGTAAGCTAGGCTGTGATTGGCTGAAAAAGGGGATATATCCAACTCGCTGATTGGCTGAGAAGGAAACACGTGATCTAACTGTTTCCTATTCCTGGACGGCATAACATTCGCCCCGAGCGTGCACTTGGCCAAAACAACAACAACAACAAATAAATCGACCTTTGGAAATTTAGGTCATTGACCCACTTCGATTATGCAATCATTCTCCCTGGGGATTCCATGCCCATATATGGTGTGCTGACACGAGTTATAGGGTCATTTCTACTAATAACAAACCAGATATTTCGGCAAGGATCTCCACCAAGCCGTTTTCAGAGATCAAAAAAAGAAGAAAAACTAGTCTTTTGAAGCTAATTCGAACAGAACAGAAATATATTTGTTTGTTATCTTTATCGTTATAATTTTTTTAACTTACCCCATATTTCAACTTATTACCGGCACAAACACTTTTTACGTTGAGAAGCTAGAGAATATAAAACTCTGGGATGGGGACTCGGATGATTCTAAGCAGTGTTTAGTTAACACTGAATGGGGTGCCTTTGGAGATAACGGCTGTTTGGATTTTATTAGGACAGACTTTGACAAAGCCCTAGATGCAAACACTTTAGATCGAGGAAGACAATCGTGAGTGTAGTCAATTTTTGGCCGATTTTGTTTTATTTTCACAAGTTTGGTATTTTTTTAAGCTAATCAAATGCATTGGGTTATCAAGGAGGCACACTTGTGCCTCTTTAAAGAGGCGACCCACCACAATGTTAAGTGATTTCCGGTCCTAGCGTTCAAAGAGAGACGGCGGTGATCGCATTTTGTAGCCTAGGCTCAGACTAAGAAACATGCAAAATTTCACCCCCCTCTGACTTAATCTTCATGGAGGAAAATGGGCCGGAAGTTTCGACCCTCCCACCACATTCCTCCTTCAAGGTTGTCCGATCGGGCTGAAATTTAGAGGATAAGCTTTGTTAGGGCCTGAGAACTTGTCCTAAAAATTTGAGCTTAATCCGATCACACCTTCTCTGTTTTCCAAAAACCAACTATAGCCACTTAATGTTCATCAAGTTATTTTTTTTTATCTGACCCACCTACAGGCCACAGTTGGCAACGGATCCGGGTGAATGAGGACTCATTCGAAGTGGAATTTGAACTGTTAGGGAGTAGGAGATTTTCAGACCGAAAAAATTATCCCCCGAATTTACATTTACGAAAAACCTCGTTTTCCTATAAGAGCCCATGTTAATTTTTCCCACCACAGCCCATCCTTTAAAGTTGTCCGATCAGGCTGAAATTAAAAGATATGCTTTCTTAGGGTCTGGGAGCTTATCCTCAAAATTTCAGCTCAATCCGATCACTCCTTCTTTGTTTTCCAAAAACCAAATATCAAGTTATTTTTTTTATCTGACACGCCTAAAGGCCACAGTTGGCAACGGATCTGGGTGAATGAGGACTCATTCAAAGAGAAATTTGACCTGTTAGGGTCTTTTAATGTTTTCAGACCAAAAATATTATCCCCCGAATTTACATTTACGAAAAACCTTGTTTTCCTATAAAAGCCCATGTTAATTTTCGAAATTCCAAAAAGCATAGTATTTCATTATTAAATTAGATCAAAATAGTCCTCTTAACCTGACAAGACCGACTGCAAGCTTCCGGAAATTCCAGCTCTTTCCCGGATCTTTTTTTTTGTCGAAAAACAAAAATCTTACTTTCTATTTGCTTGCGTCAAAAATAGATTGCAGAGACTAAAAATAATTTAACAAGAGTCTCTGATGGTACAGTGGTCACTATTCCTGTCTGTCATGCGGAAGACCCGGGTTTGATTCCCCGTCAGAGTGAATTTTTTATATATTGAATTTAAAGTAGTATCTCTTAAATTTAAAGTTTAAAAAAGAAACTAAGTTTGTTTTTTAAATCCAATCTATTAAATCCTTCGGCTCAACAGGCGTCTCCAGAAGAATATCACAGTCGACCTTCAGCTTACAGGTAAGTCTCCACTGCTTTGATAACATGCCGTATACCCGTATGCTCAAAGAAAAGTTGAAAAAAGGAAATCTTACTGTGCATTTGATTTGAATATTCAGGAATTAAAAGCCTTATTAAAATAATCATCAAAAGTGGGGGGTTTGGGGGCGGCAGCCCCCCAATATCAACTCCTGACACGGTCAGCTAACAGTTAGTCAAGCAATATTAAGTAATAAACTGTACAAGAACGTGCAGAAATTATTTGAAAAAACTACGTTTTCTAAAGAGTTAAAGAGGCTGAGTCACAGGTTCGAACCTTGAAACGTACAGGAATTAGGAGGTAGAGTTGGGGGGCTGCCACCCCTCGAACCCCCCGCTTTTGCAGCCTTTTTTGTTAAGATTTTTATTTTGGGGGTCTACCACCCCCCTCAACCCCCGCTTTTTCCCTTGCAAAGAAAGGCTTTGCAACATGAACGAAGTCTGCTTGAATTTTTACCGTAAGAACATCCTATTGTATCTCTTTGATTAGAAACAGTACTGAGCCTGTTTGCTGGATTTTTTACAGGAGATTTTCCCTAACCAATAACAAGCTATAATGTGATGAACTTGGTACGACCAACTGATTGCAGGCTACATGACTTAAAAAACCTTAACAAAAGTTTCCGAAAAAAGGTTTCGTTTTCGAAAACTAGGAGGGCAATTGGTCCCCCTCCATGCATATTCTATTTGGTGCCCCTCGCATTGAATTCTTTTTTTATCTTAAGCTTGATCAGCCGGACAATAAATAAATAAATGTTATTTTCTCCAGTGTTATAAATGTTAAGTTATTTATATTTACCATATGTTTTTCCTCTAGGTTGGAGTAGACATGCACAAATTCCCAAAATTTCAAACAGATTTGGACTTGGTTGAAGCACTTGTTACTGAACAGTCTGTTTTCTGCTTACCTGGAAAAGTAAGATTCAATTCTGTATTTTGTTATTAGTTACTCCAGTCTCAGATTACACTTTAAGGTTACAATATATAAAGATTTTATTTGCAATGAAAATGCGGAATTGAATTTAAGCCCAATCTCTGCCAATTTAATAATGCTTACAGTGGCGCCATTTCAGAAATTCTCCGGGGGGAGGGGGGCAAAGAAAAATTTTGGCCCCCCGTCCAGACTTAAAATGTAATTACTCTCTTTGGTAGACTATTCTTCAAATTAGTCTTTGAATACCCATTAAATCAACGTAATTTATTTAGATTTTGCCTTTTGCAACCTGGTTAGGGACAAAAAAATCGTTACAAGATGGAACACTTACCACACAAACTAAAAACTGAAAGTTACGTGCTCCATGGTCAGAGAGACAAGGTGGATAGAGTTTCATGCTAAACAGAATTTTACCAATTCTACATTTTTATATGAAAACCAAGAACAATAGAACAATAGAATAATATCTAGTTACAACATAAGATGTCATCAGGAAAGTAGTTCCAGCAGTCCTAGCTAAGCCAAAATCTAGAATTTTTAATGTACAATAAGACTTCACAACAATATTACTTGGTTTCAAATCCCTCTGAATAATACCAGTCAAATGTAAATGTTTAATTCCACAAAGCATCTGGTATAATAGATATTACATTCTTTCATGATCTAGATCCATTTGTATTACTTTACACAAATTGGCATCCATTAGCTCCATGACTAAATAGACATCTTGAAATTCTCCTAAACTTTTTTGTGGGGTGAAAGCATTGAACAATCCAATTATATTCTTATGATTCACTAGTTTCATCAATTTAAACTCCCTATAGGCTCTTTTAGCATGAGTTACATTCTGAAATGGACGACTTAGTTTCTTTATTGCAATACTCTGTTCTGTTACAGTGTCATATGCTGCACAGACAATCCCTTGTACTCCAGATCCAATGGGGCGAAGATTTTGATATCTTTTTAGAATTGTGAAACGAGTATCTCCAACTTCAACTGTATAAAACTGTGATGCAAATTATAAAGCAAAAAAAAACACAAACAAACAACAACGCTAGGCATCAATTTGTCGCAGTTTTTTCCTGGTTTACAGTTTTTTGTAATACAAATTTCTCGTTCTGCATAACGAGATCCGATTCGGATAAAAAGATGTGTAGGCCCTAAGATTCTTTAATCAATTATGGTTTGCCTAAGTCATCACAATTTTTGCTTTTTGGGAATTTTTTAATTTGGTTCAAGAGATCCGCGCAAGGGCATAGAAATATTTTTCTTTTTATTTACCGAGTAGGCCCATTCTAGCAAATATTTTAAAACTAAATCCTGGAATTTTTAGACAGGCATGTATATGAGATTTATTTTTTAGGGGGGATTCAAATAAACATAAATATGCCGATTATGCAAAAATTATTAATAAATGTTTCAAATCGTCGAATTTTATATCAACAAATTTGATAAGTCACAAATCCGAGCACCCCTCCACGGTACCTAAGGTCATGTCTGGACTAAAAATAAAACTGCTGTATACGTATGTATATTTGTAAAACAAATTGAAAGAGAGTCTATTTTCTTTCTGCCCCACCCTAAATGAAACTCATTTAAAAAAGTATAGATAATAGACTTCCATTTCCAATCCGCTTTTCCTTATTATTTCGCCTGCACAATTAATAATTCGAATGTTTTTTTTTTGAATTTATTACCACTAGTCCTATTTTTAGATATGAGAAAATGATATCTAGCAAATATTTGGGTGACATTGTACGACACATTTTGGTATCACTGACAAGAGATCACTTAATTTTCAATGGAACTTCGTATGACTGTTTATTGCAGCCATACAAATTCGAAACTGAGTACATTAGTAATATTGAAGAGAGTCCAGAAGGAGACTTCACTAACTGCGAAAATATATTCAAGGAGCTTGGGGTTAAGGTTATAACTCGGGATGATTGTGCAAAAATTAGGTAAGACATTTACAATGTGTTGTAATGGCTGTAAAAATTTATTTTGATAGAGAGGGGGTGCCAAATTAACATAATTTGATCGCTGATATTTCTATAAATCAGTCTGGCAAATTTATTTTGACTATTACTTTTTCTTTGCTGTCAATCTGACGGGATTAATTATTTAAGAAGGGATGAAACATGACCCTCCCCCCCAAATAAAAATTACTTCTGAGGGATGTACCTGCGTTTTTAAAAATTTCAAGTGGGCATTTCTCTTCCATTTTTGTCCTGTCTAAAAAATGTTTTCAAAGGCAGCGGCTATAAGGACTTTTAAGATTTTGAGGTAGACGGGACAAATTCAAGGATTTTGATTGCCAATACTTAACCTTGTCCAGGAAATGTCTTTTGAGTGTATTTAATATTGTCTGATTTACCCCTCTTCCTCCCTGAAAATTAACAATTATTTCTAAGTAGTGTCCCTATCTTTGCAAATCTCAAAATTTTGCAGAAGATATTTCCCTCCCGTCTTTGAACTGCTTAAAATATGTTTGTCAAAGGCAGTGTCTCTAAGGACTGCCAAAACTAGTTTAGCCAACAATAATACAAGCAGCACATGTATTTCAATGAAAGTTGCACGCTTAAGCGGCGTTCACAAGCGTGTCTAGCTAGAATCCCATGTCTAGACACGTGTCTAGCCAGAATCCAATGTCTAGGCAACGACCGTTCACATGTAAAATTCGGTGCTTATTAGGGGGCTGGGGGTAAAGTTTTTGAAGTCGGAAAACAATTCTTACTTCATAATATGGAATAATTATAGCGAACACATTTTGTATACAGACCCGCAGTACTTTACCCCCCCCCCTTAATGTGCAAATATATAGCCAAAATTTTTTTCTAAAATATTATATTTTTATCATACTTAAGTATATTTTATTAGGATTAACTTAACTTCACTTCTTGAGTGGTAATGGGTATATCATACAAATATCTTTAAATGTGTTGTAAAACAAGGTTAATTTCTTGGAGGATCTAGATAGGAAAAATAACGGACTGTAAGTAAGGAGCGATGTGGCTCAATAGTAATCGAAATTCAAAAAAACAGAATTTGACATCAATAAACATATCAAAAGAATTTGCTTATTATTCTGCTTCCAAATATATAATATTAATTTTTTAGTGTTACTGATCAAAGGCTACGTGCCTGAGAAAATTTGCCTGATCTTCTAAAAAGGGGGGAATCACCCCCTTAAAATTTAAGGAATCTTAATAAAAATCACCATCAGATTCAACGTATCTGAGAACCATATCGTTTAAGTTTTAACCCCTCATCGGCAAAAATGTGGAATTTTATATTTTTGCCAGAAGTAACATCACAGATGTGTGTTTTTTTCTTTTCCCTAGGGGTGAACTCATCAAACCAATAACCCTAGAATATTAGGAAATCGCTAATTCGAACGGAAATTAAAGATTGGAGGGTAACTAGCCTACCTCCCACGCCCATTTTTTCCCAATGTTTTCCGATCAAAACTTTGAGGTGGCCATTTTGCTTAGCATAGTCAAAAGATTTAATAACTATGCGTTTGAGGATGACTTTACGCTCTCCCCCTATAGCCCCGAGGGAAGGGGTACAAGCTATAAACTTTGCCCATTGTTTACATATAGTATTATCTATTTGGAAGCATACGTATACTTTTCGGGGGTGGTTGGATTTTTGGCGGGGAAGGAGAGGCTATATAGATGGATCTTTCCATAGAGAAATTTTTCGTGGGGAAGGACCTTTTCATGTAGAGGGAGCTGGATTTCCCGGATAGTTTTTATACAACTGAAAGTAAGGAGTAACATTAAAACTTAAAACGATAAGCAATTATTACGAATCTGAGGGGTGTTAACCCCCTCTCAATACCTCGCTTTTTACAATAACGTTTTTTAAACTATTAGAAAAAGATTATAATTCTAATTAAACGGCCCTTGTATTTCATGAGTTCCTCTCAAGTAATTGGAACAAAAATTCAAACTCTAGTGTAAAGAGTGAGGTATTGAGGAGGGGAAACCCCCTCATATACATAACAATTGCTGTTCGTCTTAAGTATTAACGTCGCTCCTTAATTTCAGTTCAAAAACTCAGTTATTTCAATATAACTTAATGAAAAAGACAAATATACAGTCATGAAGTTTTAAATACTAGCATGTGCAAAATTTTAAAACATGAGTAGAAATCCACGTGAAATCTGGTAAATTGACACCAAAGAGATTAGGTTGTTGCAGATTTTATTTTAGTCTGCACCTGTCTTGGGAATCAGCTGATTGTTAGTTTCTAAATTTCTAATTATTAAAAGCACTATTCAATATAATTAATTAATTTTGGTTATTTTGTTTTCGTGGTTCAATGTGACAACACTTGCAAAAACCCGCCCAAGTCAGCATTTTGAAACAACTAAAAGAAAAAACTTAGAAAATCAAGCCAATTTGGTTGGGCAGTTATTAATGACTCGAAGTGGGAATCAAGAGGGAAGAGGACCTATTTTAGATCAACTCTTTTTAATTAATTTTTGAGTTATGCTATATGTTTTCAAGAAATTCCCTTTCTAACTCTTCATTATCTTCAACCTCAATATCCTCTAAAACTGTTCGTCTCAAGTATATTTTGTTAATATATTCTTTTTTTTCTATACCGAACAATGATCGTGGCTTTTTTTCTGGATTATAAAGAAGTAATATTTTGATTTTAAATGCTCTTATTATTGTTTGTGCTCTTTGATATTCAAAAGTTTTTTTTTTCGTTTAGATATGTTTGTAAACTTGTATAAAGAAAGGCAGCCTTTTTGACTGCAGCTGGAGTTGGAGCTTTACTAAATAAAATTGAAGAAAAATATGTAGTCATGGCAGTTGATGGCTCTGTTTATGCATACCATCCCTATTTCCACAAACTAATGGTGGAAAGGATAAAACAACTCATTAATCCTGGATTGAATGTAAGTACATGATATAAATATTTAAAAACTTTTCAGTACAATATCAAGATTAGTCAAATTTTGAAACAAGCTCATAGAAAAACAGTTGTGTCTTATATAATGAGGTTTTTAGTGCCTGGACTCCGTCAATTTTACCCTAATAAATGTTCAAATGTTGATTTTTGAGAGAAATTTGTCTCAACGTTTTTCTGGAATCTGGCAACAGTGAATTTAAAATGGACAATTTTCTCAGCAACATTCCGACTTGTAAGTAATAAGTTTTATAATCCTGCAACCGGATTTCTTAGTGAATTAAAAATTAAAGTTCTTAGTGAATTAAAAAAAATAGTCAGCTACATGGCGTCACTGTCGCCACGACGCCTGAATCCTGGATTTGTTGGTACTCATGTAAATTACTCCAAAATTGTTTTCTACAGATGCTGCTGTGCATCACTGCTCTAATCCTTTTGCCCATAGTCTAAAACTGAGCTCCTCAATGTGCCAAGGACGTCAGATAAAATTTTTTTGCCCCACCTCCCCCCTGGACTCCAAATCCGTTCTAACCAAGGATTTTCTGTGAAATTTTATTAGGTTGTTTAAAAATTCTATCCAACAGTTCGTGGTAACGAACTGTAAGTAAGGAGCGACCCGGCTCGATAGCTCTAAAAACCGAAACTCTAAAAACGGAATTTTTATACCAGTAGATACATAAAAAGAATTAAATTTTTATGCTGATATTAAATATATAAATTTCATCAACATTTACAAGCCTTATCAAAAGCCATCAAAAGTTACGAGCCTTAAAATATTTGCCTTATTTTTGAAAAAAGGAAGGGAAAGGCCCCTAAAAGTAATAGAATATTAATGAAAATCAAACCATCATAATCAGCGTAGCACAAAGCCTTACCGTAGATGTTTCAAGATCCTATCCGCAAAATGTGGAATTTTGTATTTTTGCCAGAAGAAAGATCACGGATGAGTGTTTTTTTTTTGGTTTTTTTTTCAGGGGCCATCGTATCGATCCAGAAGTCCTAGAATATCGTGAGAGGGCTACTTCGAACGGAAATTAAAAATTCTAGTACCCTTTTTAAGTGACCAAAAAATTGGAGGGATTTTTTCTGGGTGGGAGGGGTCGGAGGATTTGATACACGGGAGGATGTTTCCTTGGGGGAAGAGACATTTCTATGAAGGGGGCGCCGGATTTCCCAGCATTATTTAAAAAACGATCAGAAATTAAATAAAAAAGTTTTTTCAACTGAAAGTAAGGAGCAACATTAAAACTTCAAAACGAACAGAAATTATTACGTATATGAGGGGGTTCACCCCTTAGTCAATACCTCTCTCGGTACGCTAAAGTTTTATTAGAACTTTCAAAAGAGCTATCTATTCTAATTAAACGGCCTTTGTGATTCAGGGATTTGTGATTTGAACAAAATTCGAACTTTAGCGTAAAGAGCGAAATGCTGTTGATGCGAAAATGTTGAATTTTTTATTTTTGCCAGAAGTAAGATCACGGATTGGTTTTTTTTTTTTCTTTTCCCTAGGGGTGAACGCATCAAATCAATAACCCTAAAATATTGGGAAATTGCTCATTCGAACGAAAATTGAAAGTTCAAGTGTCCTTTTAGAGTAAAAATATTGGATGGTATCTAGCCCACCTCCCACGCCCATTTTTTCCCAATGTTTTCCGATCAAAATTTTGAGGTGACCATTTTGCTTAGCATCATCAAAAGATTTAATAACTATGTGTTTAAGGATGACTTTACCCTCACCCCCTACAGCCCCGAGAGAAGGGGTACAAGCTATGAACTTTACCCATTGTTTACATATAGTAATATCTATTTGAAAGTATACGTATACTTTTTGGGGGTGGGGGGATTTCTGGCGGGGAAGGAGAGGCTATATGGATGGATCTTTCAATAGAGAAATTTTTCGTGGGGAAGGACCTTTTCATGTAGAGGGAGCTGGATTTCCCGGGTAGTTAAAAAAATAATCAGCTACATGGCGTCACTGTCGCCACGACGCCTGAATCCTGGATCTGTTGGTACTCGTGTAAATTACTCCAAAACTGTTTTCTACAGATGCTGCTGTGCATCACTGCCCTAATCCATTTGCACATAGTTTAAAATTGATCTCCTCAAAGTGCCAAGGACATCAGATAAAATATTTTTGCCCCACCTCCCTCCTGGACTCCAAATCTGTTCTAACCAAAGATTTTCTGTGATATTTTATTTGGTTGTTTAAAAATTCTATCAAACAGTTCGTGGTAACGAACTGTAAGTAAGGAGCGACCCGGCTCAAGAAACCGAAACTCTAAAAACAGAATTTTGATACCAGTAGATACATAAAAAGCATCAGATTTTTAAGCTGATTTGAAATATATAAATTTCATCAACAGTTACGAGCCTTAAAATATTTGCCTTATTTTCGAAAAAAAGAAGGGAAAAAAAGAAGGGCTCCTAAAAGTAATAGAATCTTAATGAAAACCAAACCATCAGATTCAGCGTAGCACAAAGCCCTACTGTAGATGTTTCAAGCTCCTATCCGCAAAATGTGGAATTTTGTATTTTTTTACCAGAAGAAAGATCACGGATGGGTGTTTGTTTCTTTTTTTGTTTTTTTTTTTTTTCCAGGGATCATCGTATCGATCCAGTAGTCCTAGAATATCGTGAGAGGGCTCATTCGAACCGGAATTAAAAATTCTAGTACCCTTTTTAAGTGACCGAAAAATTGGAGGGCAGCTTGGCCCCCTCCAACGCTCATTTTTTCCCAAAGTCACCGAATCAAAATTTTGAGATAACCATTTTGTTCAGCATAGTCAAAAATTTAATAAATATGTCTTTGAGGATGACTTAGTACCCCAGAGTTCTCGGGGGAAGGGCTGCAAGTTCTGTGCTTTGCCCATTGTTTACATATAGTATTGGTTATTGGGAAGTATACAGGCGTTTTCAGGAGGGATTTTTTCTGGGTGGGTGGGGGGGGTCGGAGGATTTGTTACGTGGGAGAATGTCTCCTTGGGGGAAGAGACATTTCTATGAAGGGGGCGCTGGATTTCCCAGCATTATTTAAAAAACGATCAGCAATTAAATAAAAAGAAAAACTAGTTTTTTCAACTGAAAGTCCGGAGCAACATTAAAACTTAAAACGAACAGAAATTATCACGTATATGAGGGGGTTCGCCCCCTACTCAATACCTCTCTCTATACGCTAAAGTTTTTTTTAGAACTTTCAAAAGAGCTATCTATTCTAATTAAACGGCCGTTGTGATTTAGGGATTTGTGATTTGAACAAAATTCAAACTTTAGCGTAAAGAGCGAGGTACTGACTAGGGGATGAACCCCCTCATATACGTAATAATTTCTGTTCGCTTTAATCTATAATGTTGCTTTAAAACGCAAAATGTTGCGTTTTAAGTATAATTTCTGTTCGTTTTAAGTTTTAATGAACGCCATATTTTGTCACAGTTGAACGAAAATGCGGACTGTACAATTAAAGGGATTGATACACCCCCACGTTTCTTTTTTTTATATGATCTACTAATACAATAATACAACTGTTAACAATAATTTATTAAAACTCAAATATATTTACTGCATAAGATTTAAATGAAAAATAGAACAGGTTTTATCTGTTAGAAGTCAGAAGCAACATTAAAGCTTAAGACGAACAGAAATTATTACGTAAATAAGCTGAAATTTCCGCATTATAACTCAATCCCGGTCAAAATTGCCACAAATAATTACCCTAATTACCCTTAACATCTTCACGCGTAGAATTGAGTCGGCAAAGAGAAAAGCAAGACATATAAAAAGAACTTCGTATAGGAATTCTGGCGAATTCTCCCAGTGTAAAATTTTCCCTGAAAAGTTTACCCCCTGAAAACTTCCCTTTCCATGGAAAATTCTCCCTAGGGAATAGCACCACAGCAACCCCCCCCCCCTTGACCCAAAAAATATATTAATACTTCTCATTTTTCAAAAAACGAAATGTTAGGCCTACAAATAGGTAATTAGCCTATAACAAACGAAGTTAAGATTGGGCTGAAAATTAAACAAATTAACAAACATCATACGCAAAGAATGGGCAAATCTTATAACTTAAAAATCTTTCCCCAAGGACTTTGTGGGGTAATTTTATCTCAAAAGATACAGTTATTGAGCCTTTAAACTATTAAATAAAAAAGTTTTTTTTAACAGAAAGTAAGGATCAACATTAAAACATAAAACAGAAATCATTCAGAACCTTATATGAAAGGGGCTGTCCCCTCATTAACACCCTGCTCTTTATGCTAAAATTTTTATTGTTTTCAAAAATAGAATTGAGAGAAAGAGTCAAACTTTAGCGTAAAGAGCGAGGCGCCGAGGAGGGGACAGTCCCTTTCTTTATCGCTCTTTATGCTATATTTTTTCAGTACTTTTAAAAAAGCTTCCTATTGTTATAATTAAACGACCCTTGTGTTCAAGGAGTCGTTCTTCAGGAATTTTGCCAACAGTCAAAATTTATCGCAAAAAGCAAGATTCTAAGGAGGGGGAGATCCCCTTCGTAAAAGTAATAATATTTGTTCGTTTTAATGTTACTCCTTACTTTCAGTACGAAACATTTTTTTTCTTTTTAACTTTATTTCGGATGGTTTTAAGTAATGCCAGGAAATCCGACCCCACCTCCACGGAGATATTCCCCTCCCCACGGAAATATCCTCTAGACAATTCAATTCCGGTGAAAATTTAGCCCGGAAAATTACAATTAACAACCCTACGCGTAAAATTGAGACAGAAAAAAGAAAGCAAGACATTTAAAAGAATTTTGTATAGGAATTCTGGCAAATTCCCCCAGTGTATAATTTCCCCTGACAAGTTCGACCCCTGGAAATTTCCCTCCCCATAAAAAAAAACAGCAAAAAAGGCCGAAACATATTGAGACTGGGAACTAGCCTAAAATCTAAGCTCTGATTTAAAACAATGAGGATCCCAGTCACAAGGTCTGTATTAATCATCAAAATGGATTCACTTTCCAGGTTACTAGTCTTGGACTTTCTGACGAGCAATAGAGTTGATGTCGCTCACTAGTTGATAGGGGTAATCCAAGCTCAAAAAGACCCCACTATTACATAAAGTTTAATTTTACCAATTTAAACATTTTCTTTCCTTCCTTTTCTTTCTTCTTTTTTATATCCATAAAATAAGTAATAATAATTAATAGTGATGATAATACGATAAGCAATAAGATAACAATTGATAAAGACTGATTTTGTTTTGATTATCTTTTAATTGTCTCTTTAAATCAGAGCAGCTCTTCCACCTCCTTAGATCATTTGTTGTTTTACTTCACGACGACTCTGTAGAAGTATTTCTGATATTCCCTACCGCATAAGTCGTCTGAATGCCCAAATTCTACATTAATGCAATATTTAAAAGCGAAACAAATTGCCTAGGAAACTAAAGTTTAAAAAGGAGAAATGGAATAAGCCCGAAGTTAAGAAGATATTTAGTTGAAAATAGAGATGGCAAGATAGAATGACTAAATTGTGATGCTAAAGGTCCTTAAATTGGGTGCAGGACTTTGACGCAACCTCACAGGGAAATGTTTAATAACTGTGGTAAACATGTAATTATTCAAATTAAACTACTTAACTAAGGAAAGGCTTAGTTAAGTAGTGTGATGTCAATAGTTTGGGTGTGTATCACCTCTTCTGTATTTCCTCGCCTGAAAATATTCTAACGTTATACATTATCTCATCAAATGATTACTAATTCTTTTAGGTACGACTATGAAAATTGCGAATCCGACCCTTGCGAAGAAATGTTAGAACATTTACGTACACTCAAATGCAGGTACACTTCATTAATATTTGCCTTTTTAAATCTTTTTTGCGTCTTACTTACTGTGAGTCCATGGTTGCCAAAGTACATATAATCCAACCTGCCCCTCCCATTTCAACTATCATAAATAATTTATTCAAGTCAATCATTTTTATTGTTATAAATGGAATGTTCTAATTTCGCTTATTTATTTTGTATTATTTAATCCTTTGGAGGATTTTTGATGGGTCTAGTCTCTGACTCAATCTTAACATTTGAGAAACCTCAATTAATGTCGAAATTTTACTATCTTGGAAATTTATGTCTCTTTTTGAAGAATTTTTGAAGCAGCGCTCTTTTTCTTCTCTCCTCGTTCTGAAAATAACTCTGAATTTACGGATGTAGTTTCAAGCTTTAACATACACGATTCACGACTCGATGTATTGCTGGAACGCGTGGACACACAAAAGAGTTGAAGTAATGACTTCACGTCTTGGAACTTGAGTTTATAAATACGAAAACCGAAGTGATTACTCTCCTACACCAAATTCGAAATGTCTGTGTTTTTTTTTTGTTATTAAAAGTTTATGGCATCTAGTTTTGAGGGGGGGGGGGCTCAGTAATAATGCTTTTGATCTTTTAATGTTTCTTAAATATTTTTCATTTTAATATCTTTTGTTTTGTATTCTTATTAAGTTGGTAGAATATAGTATATATAATAGTTTGCGATATTTTAAATTGTTTTGTAAATGTTATTTTTTTACTGATTTATAGTGTCTTCTCGTCTACCAAATCTTAAAAAATAAAACGGTATGTAGCTCATTCTCTTTACTAAAAAATATTGGGCCGATCTGGAATATTTTATCTTAATCTTACTATTTCAACGTTTTAAAAAATAGAGAGAACTAAGCATTGTCTATTTACAGCCAGGTCATCCATTTCATCCTATTTCATTAACTTGTCTACATGTTGATACAAGAATATTTTGCGTAATAGGACTAAATTAAAAATCGTGTGTGCAGAAAAAATAATCTTTGTAAATACGGTTAATATAATGTTATTCATGGCTATCAAGAGACAGCATACTTGAAGGAACGAAGACTAATGGGTGCACCAGCTAAAGACATGCTACTATGGTAAAAGTTCAAGACATTGTCAAAAGTTCCTTGTCAAAGATAGTCCCTTTCATATACGGAATAATTTCTGTTCGTTTAAGTTTTAATGTCGCTCCTTACTTTCTGTTAAAATTACTTGTTTTTTTATTAAATTTGTGGACTTTTTTTAATTAATTTTATGACGCTAAAAAATTATTACGTATTTAAAGGGGGAAGCTTCTTCCTCAAAACCTCGCTCTTTAAACTAAAGTTTTTTAGTACTTTTAAAAAAGCTTCATACTGTTCTAATTAAACGACCCTTGTGTTTAAGGAGTCGTTCTTAAGGAATTTGGCCAAAAGTCAAACTTTAGCGCAAAGACCGAGGTTCTGAGGAGGGGGAAATCCCCTTCGTACAAGCAATAATATTTGTCCGTTTTAATGTTGCTCCTTACTTTCAGTACGAAATATTTGTTTTCTTTTTAATTTAATTTCTGATGGTTTTTAAGTAATGCCAGAAAATCTGACCCCACCTCCACGGAGATATTCCCCTTCCCACGGAAATATCCTCTAGACAATTCAATTTCGGTAAAAATTTACCACGAACAATTATAATTAACAACTCTACGCGTTAAATTGAGACGGAAAAGAGAAAGCAAGACATTTAAAAGAATTTTGTATAGGAATTCTGACAAATTCCCCCAGTGTATAATTTCCCCTGATAAGTCCACCCGCCGGAAACTTCCCACCCCATAAAAAAAAACAGCAAAAAAGGCCGAAAAATATTGAGAATGGTAACTAGCCTAAAATCTAAGCTGTGTTTTAAAACAACGAGGATCCCAGTCACAAGGTCTGTATTAGTCATCAAAATGGATTCACTTTCCAGGTTACTAGTCTTGGACTTTCTGACGAGCAATAGAGTTGATGTTGCTAACTAGTTGATAGGGTTACTCGAAGCCTAAAAAGCAATTGCATAAAGTTTAAGTTTAACAATTTAAACATTTTCTTTCCTTCCTTTTCTTTCTTCTTTTTCATATCCATAAAATAAGTAATAATAATTAATAGTAATGATAATACGATAAGCAATAAGATAACAATTGATAAAGACTGATTTTGTTTTGATTATCTTTTAATTGTCTCTTTAAATCAGAGCAGCTCTTCCACCTCCTTAGATCGTTTGTTGTTTTACTTCACGACGACTCTGTAGAAGTATTTCTGATATTCCCTAACGCATAAGTCGTCTGAATGCCCAAATTCTACATTAATGCAATTTTTAAAAGTGAAACAATTTGCATAGGAAACTAAAGTTTAAAAAAGGAGAAATGGAATAAGCCCGAAGTTAAGAAGATATTTAGTTGAAAATAGAGATGGCAAGATAGAATGACTAAATTGTGATGCTAAAGGTCCTTAAATTGGGTGCAGGACTTTGACGCAACCTCACAGGGAAATGTTTAATAACTGTGGTAAACATGTAATTTCTAATAAATATTCTGGATTGCACAATAAAATCTATTTTGTGGATAGCCAGCTTAGAACTATGGAAAAAGCAGTCAACTGGTATTTCTCCAGTCTAGGAATAGAAATTCATGGGTATACACAGAAAAATAGCTATAAAATGATACTGAAAGCAGGGATTGAGATGTCAGGGCATATTATAAATGTGCTAGAAAAGAAAGCTCCTATTAAATCTCTCCTTATGATAATGAAGGAAAGGCTTAGTTAAGTAGTGTGATGTCAATAGTTTGGGTGTGTATCACCTCTTCTGTATTTCCTCGCCTGAAAATATTCTAACGTTATCCATTATCTCATCAAATGATTACTAATTCTTTTAGGTACGACTATGAAAATTGCGAATCCGGCCCTTGCAACGAAATGATAGAACATTTACGTGCACTCCAATCAGATTCAAGTTTTGTTGGATCCGAGTGGGCGCAAAATGGAACTGTCTACAAAGTTAAGATGATTGACGATTTTCGTATACTGACCCTATCGATGGCAGTGTTGCAAATAAGCAGGTACACTTAATTTATATTTGCCTTTTAAAACCTCTTTTGCGTCTTAGGTACTTGCTATGAGTCCATGGTTGCCAAAGTACATATAACCCAATCTGCCCCTCCCGAGTCAACTATCATAAATAATTTATTCAAGTCAATCATTTTTATTGTTATAAATGGAATGTTCTAACTTCGCTTATTTATTTTGTATTATTTAATCCTTTGGAGGATTTTTGATGGGTCTAGTCTCTGACTCAATCTTAACATTTGAGAAACCTCAATTAATGCTGAAGTTTTATTATCTTGGAAATTTATGTCTTTTTTGAAGAATTTTAAAGCAGCACTCTTTTTCTCTCCTCGTTCTGAAAATAATTCTTAATTTACGGATGTAGTTTCAAGATTTAACATACACGATTCATGACTCGATGTATTACTGGAACGCGTGGACACACAAAAGAGCTGAAGTCATGACTTCACGTCTTGGAACTTGAGTTTAAATACGAAAACCGAAGTGATGACTTTCCTACACCAAATTCGAAATGAATGTGGTTTTTTTTTTTTATTAAAAGGTTATGGCGTCTAGTTTTGAGGGGGAGGGGTCCCAGGAATAATCCTTTTGATCTTTCAATATTTCGTAAATATTTTTCATTTTAATATCTTTTGTTTTATATTCTTAGTAAGTTGGTAGAATCTAGTATATATAATAGTTTGCGATATTTTAAATTGTTTTGTAAATGTTATTTTGACTGATTTATAGGGTCTTCTCGTCTACCAAATCTTAAAAAATAAAACGATATGCAGCTCATTCTCTTTACTAAAAAATATTGTATCGATCTGAAATATTTTATCTTAATCTTACAATTTCAACGTTTTAAAAAATAGAGAGAACAAAGTATTGTCTGTTTACGGCCGGGTCATCTATTTCATCTTAGAAAAGTAGGATTTTCATTAACTTGTCTGCATGTTGGTACAAGAATATCTGGCGTAATAGGAATTAATTTAAAATCTTTTGCGCATAAAAGATTACCTTTGTAAATACGGTTGATATAATGTTATTCCCGGCTATCAAGAGACAGGGAGCTTGAAGGAACCAAGACTAATGGTTGCACCAGCTAAAGAAGTGCTACTACGGTAAAAGTTCAAGACATTGTCAAAAGTTCCTTGTCAAAGACAAAGACAGTCCCTTTCATATACGGAATAATTTCTGTTCATTTTAAGTTTTATTGTCGCTCCTTACTTTCTGTTAAAAAAACTTGTTTTTTTATTAAATTTGTGGACGTTTTTGAATTAATTTAATGACACTAAAAAATTATTACGTATTTAAAGGGGACTGCTTCTTCCTCAACACCTCGCTCTTTATGCTATAGTTTTTTAGTACTTTTAAAAAAGCTTCCTATTGTTCTAATTAAACGACCCTTGTGTTTAAGGAGTCGTTCTTAAGGAATTTGGCCAAAAGTCAAACTTTAGCATAAAGAGCGAGGTTCTAAGGAGGGGGAAATCCCCTTCGTACAAGTGATAATGTCTGTTCGTTTTAATGTTACTCCTTACTTTCAGTACGAAACATTTGTTTTCTTTTTAACATTATTTCTGATGGTTTTAAGTAATGCCAGAAAATCCGACCCCACCTCCGCGGAGATATTCCCCTCCCCACGGAAACATCCTCTAGACAATTCAATTCCGGTGAAAATTTACCCCGGAAAATTATAATTAACAACCCTACGCGTAAAATTGAGACGGAAAAAAGAAAGCAAGACATTTAAAAGAATTTTGTATTGGAATTCTGACAAATTCCCCCAGTGTATAATTTCCCCTGATAAGTTCACCCCCTGGAAACTTCCCTCCCCATAAAAAAAACAGCAAAAAAGTCTGTCTCCTCCCCAACTGGAAAATGTATACATACTTCACAATAACGAATATTATGTGTAAATAACTGGCATGTGTAAATTATTAGGCCTTTTAGCTATGATGAGCAAAATGGCTATCTCATAATTTTCATCGGACGACTTGGGGAAAAAAAGGGGCGGAGAGGGGGCCAGGTTGCCCTCCAATCTTTTTGGTCACTTAAAAAGGGCATTAGAACTTTTAATATCCGTTTGAATGAACCCTCTCAAGATATTCTAGGACCACTAAGTCGATACGATCACCCCTGGAGGAAAATAAAAATAATAAATAAACACGCACCCTTGATCTTTCTTCTGGTAAAAATACAAAATTCCACATTTTTGCAGATAGGATTTTGAAACCTCTACCAGAAAAGAAGATTCGAATTAAAACTTTTTTATTTTGATTGCTCTTTAACTGGAGAATGGAGTGACCTTCAGAATGATTTTGACCAGTTAATTCTGACTCTTGAGTATTGGTCATTTTAGCGAAATTCAGTCTTTACTCAAATACAATGCCTGCTTAAATATGTGAGCAGATGAAAAATGGATATAAAAACCTTTCATTCTTTATTGCTTTCTTTCGCTGTTTCGTATGTAAGCTTTATGACTTCTCATTTGGACAAGAAGAAAATTTGTTATTTATGCAATATCAAATTTCTTGTCAATGATGAAAACTGTTATACTTCTGCAGCTTTCCCTTGTCAGCAAAAAGGGGTAACGCAATATTGCCCAGTGTCTTAACTCAAATCAGCTACTGTTTTACATAAGAATCTAGGACATTCTCAAGGGCTATTTCAAGTCTTTGATAGCAAAGGTATGCTCCTTAAGGTTGGTCTTGACCCTTGAACGCTTCTGTTTTCTCTGCCTCCTTGGTGAATTTTTCAACTTTTTATTTTAGTTACAAGCAATTGATTATTGGACATATTTATTTTTTAAGGTTTTACTTTTCTTTTCAGAGGAAACATCTGCAGTTCTGCACCCTAAGTCTATTGACTGCTTATATCACGTCATTTGAGTTATAGATGGCGCTACTTAAACACAATCACAGGACATAACAGTATAGACTGCTTGGAACTTAAATCAGGAGATTGTTCTCAAATGTATTCACAAATGTATTACAAATGAATCACAAATGTTCTCAAATGTATTATAATGCTCCATTAAAGAACGAAAATCAGCCTTAATGTTTGCTTCACAAGTACAAGAATCGGTAGCTTTTGTTTTTTTTGGACATGTTTATAAGTAAATTTGTTATAAGTCTGTGTAAGCCTTTTCTTTTGAAACTAGATTCATTTACGAATAAAACTACGAATGAATCCCCACAATACCATAGAAAGTGTATTTTTTTGGAAATAGCTGTCGAATGTCCACCCTTACAAAATCGATGCCGTATAGTCGTATAATCCTAAGTCGTATAATCCTCAACGATAAAAGCACACATTCAAGCGTTGCTCGCTTAACAAGTGATACCCCGGGCCAAAATTAAGTTTGTAAAATCCATTTCCCCTTGATGCACTTCGCCGAGTGGACAAACATAAGCCCTATCGGTCGAAGGTCACTGCTGCTGCTATTGATCACAAAAAAGAATCATCTCCTCAAGAGTCTGCTGCTGCTGGCAGCACAATTAAAGATTGAGGAATTGGATTCAATTTTATTTAAATTTGTAAATATACGGCCCAACACATATCGTGAAAAAATTACACGACTCCTAGCCTATGCCATAGAAAGTGGTCAAGATCATATTCAAGTTGAGAGCAATGGGACAGGGATTATAATTCTGGTCGAGAACTAAAATGTACTTGATTTAACCTATGATATGGCTATAAATCATAAAGGACTATTATCATTTGACGCTCATATATACAACTTTCTAAATACATTAAACTTCCCCAAAAGTCTTATTAGCAATAGACAAATTCTAAAAAAATTAAATGAATATGCATCATTTTCAACACCACAATTAAAATATGAAGAAGAAGAAGAAGATTTTAAATCAATTTTGGAAAATACTAGCACACCACTGATAGCTAGACAAAAGCGAAGACGTATAAAGTCAACGTCACCACCATTACCAACCGCCAGTATACAAAAGGGTAGTGGACGTTACACAACGTGTTTACGTTCAAAATGGTTGAAGTTCTGAATGGTGTTTATGAAAATATTGGTGAAGTGGGGAGTTTAAGTTCCCCCGCCACTCTCTCCAAATTCACTGATGTTCACGCTAAAAGTGTGCAAGACTATATACGAAATAAATCAATTTACACTAAGCATCGATATCATAAAGTTCGTGCTAATCATTATTTAAAAACTATAGCTTTTTTCCCATTGCATATAATTCAAGCAGATGTCCTGACTATAGATGAGATTCTAAGACGTTACAATACACAGTACAAGTAAATTCAACTTGCAGTCAGTGTTTTCAGTTGCTATGCATAAGAAATTTCATTGCGAACAAAGAGAGGCATTGATTTTGCTCATTCCATTGAAAGTTGTGTCGATCAGGATTCATATCAAAAAATTCCATCGGATTGCTGTAGTGAATTTTTTAATACCCATGTTGCAAAAGTACTAGTGAAATATAGTACACTGTTCCATCATAGTCATAGTACTATAAAATCTGCATTATCCGAGCGATTGATAATAACTATTAGACTTTTAATTTAAGGATATTGTACATTGGAAAATACACCGGCTTTTATTCATGATTTAGATAAAATCATGTTGATTTATAATCCACAACCTCATCGATCATTGTCCAACTCAACCCCAAAAGAAGTTCATCAGTCTGATCATGATACAATTGACACCTTTCTTAAAAAATATTACAATGAAACAAATGTCAATAGGAAAAATAAATTCAATTTTGATGATACCGTTAGACTTAATATAAAAACTTATGTTTTTAAAAATGGGAAGTACTAGTATTCCACCGACATTTTTAAAGTGGCGAAAATACTAATCGCTGAATCCATAGCTGATAATTTACGCAAGACCAAAGATGAAGATATTATTGTCGGATTTTATGACTATGAACTAAAAAACGTTAAAAATAATAGTGAAATCTATCAAATTGAAAAGATATGAAAGACTCGTACTCGCAGAGGTAGGAAACAGTTACTTGTTCGGTGGCTAGGATACAAATCTGATTTTGATTCTTGGATCGGTGTTGAAGATATTGACAATGCCCAATGATTTCTATGTAACTTTTATGTCCAATGTTTCCGATCCTCTCTACAACGACTTGAATACGACAAGTGATTTTTCGACAAATTTCTCCCCCGCCATCAAATTTGACGGTGTGTATGAAGTGGCTCTTGTCGACTGCATTCTCAAAAATACCTATGACATCCTGAGAAAGGATCGAGTGTATGATATAAAAGTTATACCATTTGATTGGACACTCTTTGTCGACTATGAATGGGTTGAAGCACTTAAATCTAGCGAATATCCACATGCCAAATTGAAATATATTGAACATGATAATATGATTGATTCGTGTATCAAAATAGATAGAGAATTCTTATTTAATGAGAATGGTATACTTCATTTGGATTATTAATTGGAACACGATAGGATTTACATTACCTATCATCTTTACACTAAAATAATTGCTCTCAATAATAATCCGAGAGACGTTCTTGGCTTCAAGCAGAATACGATCAATGGGAAAAATACTGTTGCCGTTTACGGGATGGATCAAATTATTTTTGCTGATTATCCACCTGGTTTCACCTCGGACTCTTGCATATTTCTCTATGCATTGTTTGTGGAAACATCGAGAGTCGGTAATTCAAATGTCCCCCTTCTACGTGTTCTTGAACGAAAAACAACTCATGAACTTGTTAATCACTATAATATAAAGCATCTTCAGTATTTTCCTGTAAACACTTCCTATTTGGAATTCTGTCAGTTAACACTAAGAAGTGAATTGGGTGATCCTCTTGCCGTAACAAAAGGCTTAGCAGTGATTACATGTCATTTTCAACCCATTGTCGGCGACAGCCCAATCAGCTAAAATGAACAATAGAAGAATTCCATTTTTCTGCCCCGATATCGATTGCATTTCAACGAAAGAAATAAAAAAATGAACTTTTAAAAATCAAGAGAATGTAACTGTGACAAGATAAACCATGAGAAAACACTACTGAAATATTCCAACTCTTGCAATTCAAAGAAAGAAATCCAAAATGAACTTTGAAAAATCAAGAGAATGTAACTGTGACAAGGTAAACCACGATAAAACACTATTGAAATATTCCAAATCTTGCATTTCACGAAAGAAATTCAAAATGAACTTTGAAAAATCAAGAGAATGTAAAAATCAAAAATGAATCCAAAATAAACCACGACAAAAAACTACTGAAATATTCCAGCTCTTTCATTTCAAGGAAAGAAATTCAAAATGAACTTTTAAAAATCAAGAGAATGTAACTGTGACAAGGTAAACCATGACAAAACACAAATGAAATATTCCAACTCTTGCATTTCAAGGAAAAAAATACAAAATGAACTTTGAAAAAACAAGATAATTTAACTGTGACAAGGTAAACCATAACAAAAAAATAATGAAATGTTCAAACTTTTGCATTTCAAATAAAGAAATCAAAAAATTAACTTTTGAAAAAATCAAGAGAATGTAACTGTGACAAGGTAAACCACTAAAAAACACAACTTAAATATTAAAACTCTTACATTATAATTAAATATAACAACAGTGAAATTTTAAAAAATAAGAGAATGTAGCTGTGACATGGTAAACCACGATAAAAAACTATTGAAATATTCCAACTCTTGAATTTCACTAAAGAAATTCAAAATGAACTTTAAAAAATCAAGAAAATGTAACTGTGAGATGGTAAACCACGACAAACAACTACTGAAATATTCCAACTCTTGCATTTCACGAAATAAATTCAAAATGAACTTTGAAAAATCAAGCAGAATGTAAAAATCCAAAATGAACTTTGAAAAATCAAGAGGATTTAACCGTGAAAAGATAAACCATAACAAAAAACTACTGAAATATTCCGATTCTTGCTTTTCAACGAAAAAATTCAAAAACGAACTTTGAAAAATCCAGAAACTGTACTGTGATAAGGTGAAGAACAACAAAACACTACTGGAATATTCCAACTCTTGAATTTCAGGAAAGAAATTCAAAATGAACTTTGAAAAATCAAAAGAATTTAACTGTGACAAGGTATACCCTGATGAAACACCAAGAATATATTCCACATCTTGCATTGCATGAAAGATATCCAAAATGATCTACGAAAATCAAGGGAATGTAGTTGTGACATTGTAAACCACGAAAAAACACAACTGATACAGTCTAATTTCTGAATTACACGAAAGAAGTTCAAAATAAACTTCGGAAAATCAAGAGAATGTATAAACCAAATATGAACTTTGAAAAATCGATAGAATGTAACCGTGACAAGTTAAACCATGACAAAACACGAGTTAAATATTCCAACTCTAGAATTTCTAGGGAAAAAATCCAAAAGGTACTTTGAAAATACAAGAGAATGTAACTGTGACAAGTTAAACCATAACAAAACACTACTGAAATATTACAACTCTTGAATTTCAACGAAAAAAAACCAAAAATGAACTTTTGAAAAATCAAGAGAATGTAACTGTGACAAGTTAAACCAATAAAAAACAATACTGAAATATTCCATCTCTTGCATTTCAAGGAAAGAAGTACAAAATGAACTTTGAAAAATTAAGAGAATGTAACTGTGACAAGGTAAACCACGAAAAAACATTACTGAAATAATCCAGCTCTTGCATTACAAGAAAAGAAATACAAAATGAACATTGAAAAATCAATATTATGTAACTCTGAAAAGGGAAATAACTACTAAATACTTTTTATATATTCTTTTTTTAGAATTTCACGAAAGAAATTTAAAATGAACTTTGAAAAATCAAGAGCATCTAACTGTGCGAAAATAAGCCACGACAAAACATAACAAAAAACTACTGAAAAATTCAAACTCTTGAATTTTAATTAAATAAATCCAAAATGAACTTTGAGAAATCAAGAGAATATAACTGTGACAAGGTAAAGCACAACAAGACACTACTAAAATATTCCAACTATTTCATTTCAACAAAAAAAATTCAAAATGAACTTTGAAAAATCAAGCAAATGTAACTGTGACAAGGTAAACCACGACGAAACACTACTGAAATATTCAAACTCTTGCATTTCACGAAAGAAATCCAAAATTAACTACGAAAAGTCAATAGAATTTTAAAATCCAAAATGAACTTTGAAAAATAAAAAGAATTTAATTGTGACAAGGTAAACCATAACAAAGCACTACTGAAATATTCCAACTCTATCATTTAAAGGAAAAAAATCCAAAAGGAACTTTGAAAAAACAAGAGCACGTAACTGTGACAAGGTAAACCATATCAAAACACTACTTAAATATTCAAAATCTTGCATTTCAACGAAAGAAATCCAAAATTGATCTTTTGAAAAATCAAAAGAATGTAACTGTGACAAGGTAAAGCACTACAAAACATTGCTGAAATATTCCAATTCTTGCATTTCGCGAAAAAAATTCAAAATGAACTTTGAAAAATAAAGAGCATGTAACTGTGCCATGGTAAACCAATACACAACACTACTGAAATATTACAACTCTTGAATTTCAACGAAAGAAATCCAAAATTAACTTTGAAAAATCAAGAGAATGTACTGTGACAAGGTAAAGCACGACAAAGCACAACAAAACACTACTGAAATATTCCAACTCTTGCATTTCAACGAAAGAAATCCAAAATTAAATTTTAAAAAAATCAAGAGAATTTAACTTTGAGAAGTTAAAGCACAACAAGACACTACTGAAATATACCAACTCTTGCATTTCAACGAAAGAAATCCAAAATAAATTTTGAATATTCTTGAGATTGTTACAGATACTATGTTTTGCACTTCAAAACACTAATGACATTTTCCAACTCTTGAATTTCAAGAAGAGAAGACCCCATAGAACTTCGAAAAAATTAAGAGAAAGTAGCTGAATTATGCATATCAACGACAAGTCACTACTGAAATATTCCAACTCTTGCATTTCAATAAAAGAAATCCAAAATGAACTTTGAAAAGTCAAGAGAATGTAACTATGACAAGGTAAACCACGACAAAATACTACTGAATTTAAGTATGTTTCATCTCATTCGAAGACATGTAAAAAAAAAAGTTGAAAAAAATATATCATGTTAAAAAAAAAAACGGAGAGTGGGGGGGAAGTTGGAGAGAGGGGGGCGCCCTTCGAGTTTGGGGATAGGGGATCTATGGAGGGTTGATGTCTATCTGGTTAGGGTCATTGGTGCATATGATCCTTGATGGTTCGTACTCACATACACCTTACTAAAAAAAAATCAAGAGAATGTAACTTTGACAAGGTAAAGCACAACAAAACACTACTAAAATATTCCAACTCTATAATTTCAAGGAAAAAAATCCAAAATAAACTTCGGAAGATGCAAAGAACGAAGCTTTGAAAAGGTAAAGCGCAACGAAGATTTACTTAAACATTTAATATCTTGCATTAGAACGAAAGAGATCAAAACTGAGCGTTGAAAAATCATTAGAATTTAGCTGTTGAGCGATAAAGCTCGACAAAACACTACTGAAATATTCCAACTCTTGCATTTCAACAAAAGAAATCCAAAATGAACTTTGAAAAGTCAAGAGAATGTAACTGTGACAAGGTAAACCACGACAAAATACTACTGAATTTAAGTATGTTTCATCTCATTCGAAGACATGTAAAAAAAAAGTTGAAAAAAATATATCATGTTAAAAAAAAAAAAAAATGGAGAGTGGGGGGAAGTTGGAGAGAGGGGGGCGCCCTTCGAGTTTGGGGATAGGGGATCTATGGAGGGTTGATGTCTATCTGGTTAGGGTCATTGGTGCATATGATCCTTGATGGTTCGTACTCACATACACCTTACTACTTGATTTGCAAGGATTTCTATGGTCTGCTCTGAATTTCTTTATTAAAATTATTTTCTTGCCATCTACATCTCTCTTAGTATCAACTTTTTAGTATACTATAACGTTGGACCCTATTTTAAACTGACAACATTGTTCAAACACAACTTGTGTATTATACAGAACACATTGAAGAAGTAAAGCTAGGTCAACTCACAATGTCATTCTATCATCATTAACCATTTTCATAGATTGATGTTGTCTCAAATTTATAACAAATTGCCTGAGTTAACAACCCCGAGGGGTTACCTTAACTGATAATTAGTTTAACCCTTTTTTTTCTTTTTTTTTCCACCTTCATACACTCCAATTCGCAAATCCCTTACCCCTTTTTGCAAATGCAGCCTCCGGTTATTTCCACAGCCACATTGGGTACTCTATATATATATATATATATATATATATATATATATATATATATATATATATATATATATATATATATATATATATATATATATATATATATATATATATATATATATATATATATATATATATATATATATATGCTCTGATCGGTGATTGTGGCTCTTCTTTTAAACAGCTCCTCAAAAAAACTTACACCGCTGATATACATATATATATACATATATATATATATATATATATATATATATATATATATATATATATATATATATATATATATATATATATATATATATATATATATATATATATATATATATATATATATATATATATATATATATATATATATATATATGTATATATAAATATATTATGCAACAATAGAATGCGTGCAACAATATATATATATATATATATATATATATATATATATATATATATATATATATATATATATATATATATATATATATATATATATATATATATATATATATATATTTGGTGAAGGTAAAGTTAGTGTAGGAAAAGAAAACAGTAACGGATACAGACTTATGTAATTTTGTAGGTATAACAATCTAGTTATAACCAATACGGTGTTTGGTCAAAAAATGGATCATAAGTTAACAAGGTATTCACGTGATGGTAAGACAGCAAACCTTATTAATTATGCTATAGTAAACCGAAGACTGGCAGGATCAATACAAGATACTAGGGTAGATAGGAGTGCTGTTATTGATGTTAAAAGTAAAGATCACCATCTAGTAGTGTCAAGGGTTAACTTAAAGCTGAAATATCGGAAGGGTGATTACCTCCCGGGAAGTTATGATGTTGGTAGACTCTAGGATGAGAATTTGAGAGGAAATTTCCAGGAACAGTTGAATACTAAACTTAAGAGTTTAAAATTTGATAATGTGGAAGATGGTTGGAATAATTTTAGAAAAATAATATGTGAAGTTGCTGAAGGTGTATTAGGGAAGAAAACTGGAACTACAGCTACGAATATTAGTGAAAAAGCTTATGTTTAATAGAAAGGAGAAAGGACTTGTACACGAAGAAAGCATGGAGAAAGTATTAAAATATGAACTAAGGAGATGTGAAGTGGAGGCAATGGACAAAATTGTCGTGGATCTGGAAGATGCAGTTAGATGACATAATAGTAAAATTTTGTACTGGTATGTTAACAAATTGAGAATGAGTAGTCAATCCAGACTTTGCCCAGTTAAAGATAGGAATGGGGTCGCAATTAGAGATAAGGAAAAAACTAAAGCAAGATGGGCCGAACATTTTGAGAACTTGCTTAACCGAGAGAGAGCTGCAGGAAAAAATATAGAGGAAAATGAAAAAGTTTGTGATACCTTGGATGTGAAGGAAGATTTGTTTTGTGAGGAGGAATTAGCAACAGTACTAAAAATATTATAGAATAATAAGGCTTCAGGTGCTGGTAGGGTGGTAAATGAATTTCTTAAATATGGTGGCTCTGAGTCTGGCATTAGTCTGGTCTCTGTAGGTAGCAAATTACTTAGTAATATGATACTTTTTAGACTGAGAGATGCCGTAGACAAAGTTTTAAGAGAAGAGCAGTGCGGTTTTAGAAAAGGTAGAGGATGTGTCGAGCAAATTTTCACTCTTAAGCTAATAATTGAGAAGTGGCTGAGTTTTCAAACACCTTTGGTCCTCAGTTTTATAGATTATGAGCAAGCATTCGATTCTGTTGATAGAAGAGCTTTAGTAAAGGTTTAATCCTTGTATGGTATACCAGACAAATACATTAAAGTGATTAATGCTATGTACGAGAATAACACTGCTGCGGTTAAGGTAGGAAATGAGGTTAGCAGCTGGTTTTGTATTAAATCAGAAGTTAAGCAGGGTTGTGTTCCATCCCCCTTTATATGGATTATTTTGATGGACTTTGTTTTAAGGAGCACAGGAAAGGCAATGGGAGACCACGGAATCAAATGGGAGGAAAAAGTCTCCTGGACTTGGATTATGCTGAGGATTTAAGCATCCTAGATGAAAGTGTGAGCAAAATGAATGAAGGTTTAGAGGTTTTGTGAGTTCAGAGTGCTAGAATTGGTTTGAAAATTAATGTTAGGAAGACTAAGTCACTAACGGTAGGAATAAGTGAAGATGAAAAGGTGACGTTGGGTAATGAAAAGATTGATCAGGTGGGCAGTTTCACTTACCTTGGTAGTATTATTAGGAAAGATGGTGGGAGCAGTGAATATTTTAAATATAGAATAGCCAATGCTCAAGGGTTTTTTTCACAGTTAAAAAAAGTCTGGAAGAATAGGAAGATAAGTCTGCAAACCAAAATTAGAATATTAGAAGCTACAGTGATGACTGTGGTCAAATATGGATCTGAAGCATGGGCGGTCCGAAAAGCGGATGAAGATTTGCTAGATGTTTTCCAGAGAAATTGCTTAAGGATTATTCTGGGTACCCAGCTGACTGACCGTATTTCAAACAATAGGCTATAAATAAACGTATTTCCACATTTTGGCTATACGAAAAATGTAGCTGAATACCACTCTCTAGGCCTATAATGAAAGAAAGGTTGAGGTAGTTAGGGCACGGTGTGCGGATGAAGGATGACAAATAGCCAAAGATCGTGCTTTTCGGCCAGCCATTTAGGGCTAAACAGAAAGCAGGTTGTCCTCGTCTGGGGTGGGAGGACGTCAAAAAGAAGGATCTAAAGGAAATGGAAACTTCCTGGCAGGGTATATAGAGGGAGGCTTTGAATAGATTGGGGTGGAGGAGGAGTGTGTGTAGCTGTGTTGGCCTCAGGTGACTTGATGCTACGGTGAATTGTTAGTAGTAGTAGTAATATATATATATATATATATATATATATATATATATATATATATATATATATATATATATATATATATATATATATATATATATATATACATGTATATACAAATACCTCCCCTCTCATTAAGAAAACGAAATTTTCAAAAACTGAAACGTTATGGCAAAATTTAAACGGCTTTTTTCTAAAACATATTAGGCTTTGTTTTGGAAACTTGATTTTTTACTATGCAAATGAAATACACATCCATGAATTGAAATTTTCATTAAATTGGTAGACGTAGGCTAAAGATTATTGAAAAGGACAGTTGTTTTACGGAGGTAGAACCTAATATCGAAGTTTCAATCAAAATGACTGCAATAAGAATTACTTTTGGCGCAAAGGGTGTTGGAAGGTACAATAACCAAAAACAGCCTTAGGGTGTTCTTATCATGAATACATATTGAAAATATGTTGATTATCAATTTTTTATAACTTTGATTACGACAATCACTGATACATCTACAATTTTGCAATACGCACCTGATTTTTGGTAACTACAATGCACAACTAGCAGGGGCGGATCCAGGATTTTCTCTAGGGGGGGGGCGAAATAGGTTTATCCAATAAAATTGCATTAGGAGCAAGTTTATTTAACGCAAACTTGCGTTAATTAAGTAAATTACACTACATTAGACTACGTTAGGGGGGGGGCACTCCTCGTTGATCCGCCATTGACAACTAGCATCATATTTATTATCAATCAGCTCAAAAGCCCTTACCCTTAGGTACAATTTTTAGTAAATTTAGATGATGGTTAAGAACAATTTGAACGTTTCAGAGGATCAAGGGCATCAATCAGGGGGGAGGGAACGATTAACCCCTATATTTTGATAAAATAACTTTTTTTATGTATCTCCATTTTAAAAATCCTGTCTCCTCTCTCAGTGATGCATGCAGGAAGGTCTCAAGGAACAGAACCCTCTCCAATTTTTATTTTTTGAATTTCTGGGTACTGATTATTCAAATTATCAAATAAAATCTTTATTTTGATACCTTCCCCCATCTAGAAAAACATTGTAATTATTATTGGGTCTTCCCCGAAAGAATACGCAATTTTTGTTGTGCCACAGCACAGGATTCAAAACCAACTGTGATTGCTCATTTTTTTTAGGTGAACTCTTTTAAACCTAGATTTTTACCAGAGTAGGGCTAATTTTGCAGACCATTCGGAACTTGAAGTTTTAAAATGCTTAACAACCCTGAAAAAGAGCTACTTTGGTTCAACGTAAAAGTTCAAACTGTTCTATCTGGACTCCTTTTTTGAAAAATAAAACTCCATAATAAAAAGTTCTATTTTACTCGAATTATCAAAACATTATCAAGTCTTCATTAATGCTAGTATCACTTTTTTGATCAGTTCATTTCCTTGCAAATTATCATTCATAATTTTTATGTGTTAAATTGACCCACACAAAATGCTAATACTAAAGGAAACACCAGGTTAACATCCGATTGAATATTTATCACTGTTTTAATTGACATATAAACTGTTCCTCAGAAAAATATTCTCCTTAGTTGAACTTGATTATTTATTCGCTGAACATCTATTCTTGACTATAAACAAAAATGGACTCAAACAGCTACTATATGCCGCCATTGTCAGCTGTATTCACATCGTTAAGCTGCCTTTGTATATATCTTTTCATAAAAAAGATAAAGACTAATACCCTTATTCTGTCAAGCTGGGAGGTAAGATATTCCACATTATTTAGATGTGATAGCTCTACTCTTCTGTATGGTTTACAATTCTTCTCAAATCGGCAATTTTGAAAAAAATGTACAGCTGTAACTTCCGCCAAAAAGACCAGATATTTATATCATTAGATTGTTTGTATGCATTCTTGCTACGATTTTACGATTCGGACAAATATTTTGGAGTGGGAGGTCCTAAACCTAACCAAGTTAACCTAAGCCTACCCACCCTTTTACATTTCGGACAAATATTTTGGAGTGGGGGGTCAAACCCCCTTAACCCTAACCAAGTTTATCTAAGCCTAACCACGTTTTTACGATTCGGACAAATATTTTGGGAGGCCCCCCCCCAACCAAGACCTTGTTAATAGTCATTACAAAGAAACAGAATAAAGCTAAAACCAAATAAATAAAACAGATGAAATAAACCTGATGGTATCAGTGGTGTAAATTCGTCAAAATGCTGGGGAGGGGGAGTTGGAGCCAATTTTCATAAACCAAGTGAAAATAATACTGAAAACTGAAAAATCATCCATATATTACCATAAAGACTAAAATATACTAAAGAAAACTTACCTGTTTATCAGAATGCTTGAATTATGCAGGTTTATTTTCGTTTTGATAAATTTATTTGTAGAAACTAAATTTCAGCTGGGGGGGGAATTGGGTCTCAAGGGCGCAGCGGCCCCCTGCCCCATAGCAAATAACGTCCCCTGAGGCTGTGTCCACGATTTAGATGGACTGGGGGATAAGTGTGACAGTAGTGATCATTGAACTGAACAGAGTCCCTAATGGTAAACTGAATTTCTGTTCAAGAAAAAACTCATTAAAAACTTTATTCTTTCAAAGAAGAAAATGATGCTTTTTATCCAGACAAGTATTAAAAAGCGAATATGCTCATGCTCTGAGCATTTACTATTTTGCTTTCGTTAGTTCTTTAATAGCATCTTCATAAATGCAATTTTCCATATTTGATCTATGCATTTGTTGAAATTGCTGGATGTAGAAGGACAAGTAATTTTCCTCCGTAGCACAGAAATGACTAGGTTAGTAATTGTAATTTCTGTTCGTTTTGGGTTTCATTTATGTATTGATGGTGATCTGTGCTAGTTTAAGTCTTGATAAATCATTTGATATTATTTCTACTCTTTTTTGTTTTAGGGGGGTCTTTACTTTTCTTTGAAAATAAAGTATTCTATATTTCATCAGGTGATTCTATTTTCATAACATTTTTTTTCATTAGTTTAAATAGGTTTGGATAGGTTCGGATAGGTTCCTTATTTAACATAGCCCCCCCCCCCTTAATGTGCAAATATATAGCCCAAATTTTTTCTAAATTATTACATTTTCATCCTTATTTTATTTTATTTCATTAGCATTCACCAAACTTCACTTCTCGAGTGTGTTTTATATAATAGACAAGTACCACTTTAATTGTAGACAAAGTTTTCAAAATTAATTTATGTTTTTTTTATTGACTAAGTCATTTTCATGGAAAAAGAAACTAAGATTTTATATCTGTTCGGCTTTTTCTGTTAGTATCCATATTTTGACTTGCTATTTGTAAGTCAGAGATACTTTTCCTTCAATTTTTAACTGCACTCACCAGGGCCGTATCCATTTTTTTCGCAGGGTGTTTTACATAAGGTTTTTTTTGGTGGGGGGCTACACAAAAATAACCTAAAAACACATACAAAATGTATCTATATCCATTTTTGTTACGCTTTTACGAGCCGGACGACCTTTTTTTATTTGGGGGGGGGGATTCAAACACCCTATACCCCCCCCCCCCGGGGAACAGCTCTGACAGACACCCTTTTGAAAATATTGACATACATCCTTTTGTTTAATAGTGTTGTTTAGATTAGTTTTATACCTCCTCTAATTGGGTTCTAGACGTTTAACCAGCCCCTGGAAAAGACCCTCGCGGAAAAAATCCCCTCGTTGTAAACACCCCCCTCCCTATCCCACGGAAGTTACCCTCTTCTCAATGGAAAATTCTCCTCGTATTAAATACCCCCTCCCGACGAAAACTACCCCCTTCCCAAAGGAAAATTCCCCTCTTGGTACATACCCCCCCAAGGACATATTAAAAACCTTAAAAAGGCACTTAAACTTCTATAATAGGCTTCTCTGATTTTATTGTAGTTTGGGAGGGAGGGAGACACCTCAAAGAGTACATTTTAATGCTAAAAAATTCCAGCTAACATTGAGCCATTAGATAAATATTGAATTTGTTTTAAGGAAGAGGCAAGGTGAGGGTGGAGGTATAACTTGATGTATGACCCCAAAAACCATAACCATATTTTTTTGTTGGGGGGGGGGGGTACGAAAGAAACTAGAAAAAACGAATAAAAAATTTGAAATTGATATTAACTCCTTACGATTTCAGGGAATATTTCTGGTCTACGCCGTTATTATGAAAGTAGAGAGTAACATTAAATTCCAAAATCAGCAGAATTTCTTCTGAATAAGAGGGGGACTGCCCCTTCCTCGTCCACACTTCCACCTCATAGCTGCAAAAAACTTAGAAGGTCGCTCATTAGATCAGAAGTTGAGAATTCCAGTCCTTTTGATTCTGTGGGGGGAGGGAGGGGTTAAACACCGGCCATCCACTGGTTGACCTGAAAAATGAAACTTAATATTGTTCCCAAGAAATTTTATCAATGCTCTTTGACAACCTGGATAAACTTACACTCTTTTAATTTAGTTAAATTGTCCAAACAGAAGCAGTAATAGTAGTAGAGTAATAGTAGGGTTGGCTGCCCTCCATCACTTTTGACTCTTAATAGGGTCAAACGGTGAACTAGATTCTTAATAGGGAACTAAAACTTTCAATGTCCAAATAAATAATCCTCCTCTAAAGTATATACGACCACATCTTCCATAAGACCCTCATACGCCTTCAGGATGGTTTTTTAGGAGTTTTTTCAACCCCGAAGGCCTTGTTAAATGTTCTTTCGACTATTTTAAACAAAACGGCTATCTTGAAATTTCTATCGGATGCACTTGGGGAAAACATGACGTGGAGGGAAAACTTGCCTCCAACTACTTTTAACTCTTAAAAAGTGCATTAGTAAGCTGAATTGGATTCCCAATCCAACGAGCTTATTCCGAATTTGTTACGACCATTCCTTCCATATAAACCTTTCATTATAATAATGGCCAAATATTATAACTCACACTCCTTGCTCTGAAAGCTTTGGGAGGGGTGCTGTCATCCTCAAAGCAATAATTACTGGACCTTTTCGCTACACTGAACAAAATAGCTATCTTGAAGTTTGGACTTGATTGAAGGGGTTGCCCTCCAATCACATTTGACTCTTAAAAAGGACACTAGAACTTTCAATTTCCAATCGAATGAGTCCCTTTCGAAGATCTAAAAAAACGAAGAAATACATTGTGCCGACATCGCTCTTTACTTAGGCAGCGCTACTGCACTGCCTTTGATAGGCTGTGAAGCAATAATATGCAAACATTACGAAATACAAATCTTTCCCAGTACAGCGTGAACCAAGCAGCAATCTATAAAATGTTTAGAGGGCAGTAGCTCTACTCATTTTTATCACAATTGCTATACACTATAAATTCGGCTTGGTCATTCTTTTTAATTTGTGTTTATCTTCAGAGGCCACATTTGGGGGGGGGGGGGGTAGGGGTGGGCCATTGTCCACCCTAATTTTTCTGGGGGGCCCAAGCTTCTTCCCAAAATGGCCTTTTTTTCTTTTACAAAATATACAGGAACAAAAAAGCAACTGTTTAATAAAAAATAAAATAGTGCTTCAAAGTACAAGAGTGGCTTTTCACCTTTGGGTATATCTTTCAGGTGCCTGACTCAGCACCCAAAAATCCATTGCCGTCTCTTTGGGTCCTTCGAAGGACATGGTGGTCGGTCAGACCGAGTTAGTAGAAAACGAGACGACTCAAAGAGACACTGAACTTAAGCTAATTTTCTTCAAATACTGACACGCATACCGGTTATTGTCTTATCTGTAGATCCAAGTCCTCGGATGTGTACCATATAATACACAAGTACCCTAAATTTCTTGATAGAGCCCTCGGTTTATTTAAAATACAATACCAGTTGACATGGTCCAAGAATTCCCTAGTTCAATTTTATTGTGATTTATGCAAGTGACATCTATCACATCAATTCTGTTCAAATTCTACCAGATAGAATATGACATTTGTCTTTTTGACCTTGACCTGACTTTTATTTCCATAGATTTTAAGCCTGAAAATGACTAATTTGAAGATAGAAGTTGAAACAACTATCCCTTTTGATGGACAGAAACCTGGAACAAGTGGACTTCGGAAGCCTGTGAAGAAGTTTCAGGAGTCTAATTATACCCATAATTTTATCCAAAGCATATTGTCAGGAGGCTTAGACAATCCTGCTGGAACAACTATTGTTGTTGGAGGTGATGGTCGTTACTTTGGCAAAGAAGCTACTGAAATTATTATCAAGATATGTGCAGGAAACAAGGCAAGTTTCTTTGTATTGGCCTAGTTTTCTGCATACCCTCTTCTGAATTAGGCTAGGCTATAGCCTAAACTCCTGATGGCAAAAAAGCAGGCCTAGTAACATTTTTTTTTTTCAACTCTGTTTTCAAATATAGCCTCATGATCAGTAGGCCTGCTGTGACAATTGCACCCCAGTCCTGTTAGGTTTTGCTTTTTTAAAATGTTTTTTGGTAAATTGAGGGGTGTGGAGGTATATATTCTGTGAATATATAGGTCCTAAGAAATTTATGAATTTCTTAGAAAAGCTGGAAAAACAAGGAAATAAGTGAAGATAAAGGCTCTCCACCTGTAAAATATGTTAGCTAGGATTAGCCTATTTTGCATATTATGGAGTAGGAATTGTTTTCTTAATGTTTCCTTTTGTCCAGCTGGACTCCTAGGCTTACAATAATGGTTGGCTGGTTGGCAAATTTGAAGATTTGTATATATATATACACTGTTAAGTTAGTCATCTGGTGGTATCCCTAGGAAAATGAAACTTTTAGAGATGTGTCTATAGGCTAAAGTATGTCTTGGGAAGGTATTTTGAAGTACCTACCTCCACTCCTCCTCCATCTAGGGGGTCTTGTCCATTGATGCCCTTAAAAAATCCATGTTATAAAAGTGAAACCTTGAAAAATAGATCTTCTGCTTAAATGAAGTACAACAAAATTGTTTTCAGGTTAAATATTTACCAAATCATATTATTGAGTTACAACTTAAGTGAATATACCACTCAATGCCTTTTTTATGCTCTTTACAAATATAATAATTGTTTTTGTTGGAAATGAATTTTAGCCCCTGCCCCTATATGTACCAATTCAGGGTATATATTTACACATTAGGGGGGCAGGGGTAATTTTATTTGTGATGTAAATGAGAGGTAAGTTTAAACTTTCCGTCACCTCCCTAATGTCAAAATATAGAACCTTAATTGGTATATAGTGTGGTGGGGGATAAAAGTCATTTCCAACAAAAATGATTATTATATTTTTAAAGAGCATAAAAAAGGCATTGAGTGGTACATTCACTTTATTTGTAACTTGATAATATGATTTGGTAAATATTTACTGTTTTCAACTTCACAACTTTGCTCAATCCCAATTTATAAGGTTTTAAAGATATGCACACATTTTCTAAATTTTGAGGAGAAAAAAAAACATTGATATTTCTTAAAATTCTACTCAAATAACAGGAATTGCATTTTCAGAACTAAAGCCAGAGAAAAAGAAACTGATAACTGAAAATTAAGAGAAAATGTTGTTTTGTCAAATTTTCAATAGGTATAGACATGTCATGTAGGCAAATTTCAGGACCCTCTAGAGGGAGAAGGCATGGAGATATGTACTTCAAAATAGCTTCCTGTGACATACTTTAGCCTGTAGACACATCCCTGAAAGTTTCATTTTCCTAACTTAACCCCTTCCCAAGATAGCCAAAAGTATCTAAAGTAGAATTTTACCCTTTTTTATTCTCTTTCATTATTCAAAAATTGCTTCTGGGGCTAGTTACATCTTGAGCCCTTAAAGGGACCCTGGTAAATTTTTTGCAGTTCATATTATTTACTTATGAATAAAGTAAACATGCCAATCAATGCCTTTTTTATGCTCTTTCCAAATGTAATAATCATTTTTGTCAGAAATGAATTTTACCCCCACCCTGATATATACCAAATCAGGGTATATATTTGCACATAGGGGGGGGAAATTTTAAAATAACCTCTAATTTACATAAAAAATAAAATTTATCCCCCCCCCCCTAATTTACAAATATATACACTGAATGTTAGGAGTGGATCCCCGATCTTTTTTAGGGGGGGGGGGCACAAATTAGGTTGATCCAATAAACTTGCAGTAGGAGCAAGTTTAATTAACACAATATTGCATTAATTAAGTAAATTAAACTACTTATTTGAGTTGCCTAATAAATAAGGTTTGAATTAATTATAAATAAATATTTTTGGAATATGTTATGCTTGAACAACTTATTTATAAACTAGTGATATGTTTTTAACCCCAGAAGCTATTCTTGAATGATGAAAGAGCATAAAAAAAGGTATCAAAAGACGTTTTCACTCATCTTATCTAAATTATATGGCCCACTGCAAATTTATCCTTTTTTCTAAAAGTTTTTGATAAATTTAGAGTTTAAGGAGCTCCTCCTCAGAAGGAAACACTACAAACTTTTGAAAATAACTTCAAAAAATTCAACATACTTAGGCTGTTTCATTTCTAAAAGTACTTCAGCTTATTTACTCCACTTTCACTTTAAGCCTGTGTTTATGGTCAAGATTTTGAGAATCAAATAGTTCCAAAGTTGAAACAGGTGCTCACTGAATCTTAAAACCTTGCAAGTAGAGAGAGAGATAAGGTTGAAAGAGTCTTCTATTACCCATGAGCTAGGCTATTATGGCTTTAGATTGATATTTGAAGATAACATATGCTGAACACAATTTTTTCCAAAGTTATGTTTTTAAATAGAAAGTTATTTCATTTTTTCTAATGAAAATAAAAAAAAACATGGTATTTTGAAAATCTTGGGAAAGGGGTAGACCAAGTCTTTCACAAGCTGTGAAGTAGAAATAGATAACAAAAAATATCAACCAGAATTATTAGTGACAATAGTATAGGCCCTATATACTGACAGAAATGTTTTTTTCAAGGGGACTAAGACAAGGCAAATGCCTTGTTTTTTTATGTTTTTTGCCTTGTTTTTTATGTTTTTTTCAAGGTTTTTTTTAAGGCGACATTGTATGTGATACCTGTGTTTGTTGATAATTCTGTTCTTGTCCTCAGTGTAAATAGATCTGGATTCTGCACAAACTGTCATTTTTTATCTGACCTTTTAAACCCTTCTCTCTAACTCACTTCCTCCAACATAACCATCCTTATTAAATTTTGACCCTCTTATTTCGGTGTAGTTGAAAAGCATATTAACTAAACATATTTACATCATAATGGCTATTATTCTAACAATTTTTCTTCTTAATTAGGTATGAGGTCCATTAATTCTAAGAGCAGACTCTTTCACCTCTTTATTAGACTGGCTAAAAGACTGAGTTACCTTCTACTATTAATAACTACCCTACTACTACTGATATTGTCAGTCTCCATACAATATTTTATCAGCATTTCTAAGGCAAATCAGATGGCTCACAATTCAGCAGATAACTAGGCTAACAAAGCAGATAAATAGATTAACAAAATAGGCCAAAATATGTTTATTGTTAAAAAGTGTTGTGCAACTGATATTTGAGAAAAGTTTTGAAGTTTGAATAAAAGATTCTCCCTAGTTTTGTTAACACTTTTGACTCTTTTTACCCTGTATTCTGAATGATATGTAATGTTGGAATTGATATACTTTACAGGTTAGGAAACTTATTGTTGGCAAAAGTGGGATTCTTTCAACCCCTGCCGTTTCGAGTTTGATTAGGAAGTTTCATGCAGATGCTGGTATTGTCCTTACAGCCAGTCATAACCCTGGTGGCCCTGATGCAGATTTTGGCATTAAATTCAACACAAGCAATGGGGGTGAGTTCACATTTTGTAACTGTGTGTTTTTGTCAAAATTATCAACATTGGAATTGTAAATGTTTCTAGCAATCTGGTCAATGCTATATTTAATTTTGTTTTGATATTATAAGATTCTAAAAAATACCCAAAGCACTTCAGATTTAAAAGTTTAGTTTTAATCCTTTTTCCTGAAAACTTATTTACTTTCTCCCTTTTTTTATTGCCTTAAATCAGTTTGAAGAGAATCTGAAACTACACACTTGTTTAACTTCAATTGTCATTTTCCTGTTACTTATTTTTGAATGATTGTTTCTTTCCATTCAAAAAATATAAAATAAAATGTCCATTTCTCTTTATATTTTGCTTTTTGGTAACCTAAAGACTGGTTAATCCTGTTTAGAGTTAGATTGAAGGAAAATCTATAATTATTGTAACTATAATATCGTGTTTTGCTTCAACTTTATTTTTATCTATTGTCTTCTTTCTTTGTTTTGTTATATATGTAATAGTTGGTAAAATAATGCATCTTAAGATTGAAATTTAACTTTTATGAAATATTCTAGTGTGAAGCTGGCATGTAAATTTCTTATTCATTTTCAAACAACAGTAAAAATTAAATAAACTTTTTAGCAGACAATTCAAAAAAAAGGTTACGTTCTTTGTGCAGATGTACAAATAAATATTGACAATAAATTAAATAAGAGTTGAAATCCAACGTTTCTTCATATTTACCAAATATTTACCCTTTCTTAAAAGCTTTCCAATTATACATTTACCCCAAAATCTTATAATTTTTAAATAATATCAGTTCTTTCTAATGCTTTGTTATATCTTTCTAGGTCCTGCCCCAGATGCTGTTACAACAGCTATATATAAATACAGTACAAAAATTAAGGAATTTAGAACTGTACCTGGTCTGAAATGTGATATTGGCAAAATAGGATTGAAAGAGTTTCAGGTAGCATTTTTTTTGTTTCTGCTTCCTGTTTAGTTCTCTACATACAACAAATATCAACAGGTTAAAAAAAAAGTAAAAACAAATTTGTAAAACCCGACTTGACTTAAAATTGCTTCTCACCTCAACAGGTTGGCAAAACCATACATAATACAAATACTTGAATTCCCTGAACTCCTAGTCCACTTTTCCCACCCTGTACGGTTGCTTCTTATATCTTCAAATTGAACTCAGGTACTAACAGAGACAAAAAACACTCCCTGTTAAACCTTTTAAATTGATACAAGTTCATGTGTTAAATCACTGACCCTGTCCATTATTTTTTTTATGTTTTTTGGTTTCATATTTAATTTGTTTATGTTTGAATTTTAATTTTTTAGTCTATTTAACTTTAGATGCCTCCTTTTTTAGTCTTTCTTTCTTGTTTTAACTTATTTTAGATTGAATTTGCCTTTCATTACTGGTTCTGAAACATGGCTATTGGGATGTCATGCCTTAGGTGAATGTAGTTGGCACTGAACTTAAATCGTTTTGATGGTCTCCCTCCGAATTCTTATGGGTTGGGGGAGTGGGAAGGAAGTTTGTAAATTACATTTTGATGTACATATCACAAAGTATCCTAAGAGGAGTTTTTTTTAGCTCAATTAGTTATTATGATGTGTTCTAGGTAAGAAGTCATGGTAAATTTCCGGTAAAAATGGAAATATTTAAATGCAAGTCTTCAAAAAAGACTGGGTGGCTATGATTCAGCAGAAGGTTTGCACCATGTTACGCCTATACATCTAGCAAAAACTGTTGTATTTGCCTGAAGAAAATTGCTGGCAATTCATAGTTTTGAATTAAATTAGATAGCTTTATAGCAACTGAAACCCGTGGAATAAGTCAAGGGTAGCCTATTACTGGTTCTAAATTTCTTTAGCTTATTCAAACCAAACAATATAAGGAGCAGCCAGTAAATTTATATGTATTCACACACTTCAGCTTGAAATAAAGTATGAAAATTTCAATGAGAGATCGAAAGATCAAATAATTCTCAAATCTCAATGAGAAAATCTCAATGAGAGATTGAATAATTACAAGTTTCCACTATAGCCAAATCTTTAAGATATAATATAGGATAATAAATAGTTTGAAGACACTTATACCGCATATATCCCATACCAGCCCTTAAAATTTCTTTGAAATAGCCTTTATATTTTAGGGGATTATGAGCTGCTAGTTTTGAAATAGCCCTAATAGGGCTAATTTAGGGGATTAGCTGTTTTTGCTGCTTCATTGCGCTGAGCTGCTATTTTTAGGGGAGCTGCTTATTTAGGGGATTAGCTATTTTTGCTGCTATTTGCGCTGAGCTGCTATTTTTAGGGGAGCTGCTAATTTAGGGGATTAGCTATTTTTGCTGCTATTTGCGCTGCGCTGCTATTTTTGAGCAAAGTTTGTGCTTAAGTTTTTAGTAAATTTATTTTTGTGTAAGTACATGTTGGAAAGCCATGGTGGTAATAATTTAAGTTTGGCGCTAAACAACGTTCTTGCCTTGGATTTGCATTAGTTGGCTCACCAAAGAGTAAACGTTATTTCTGCTATGAAAAAATACCGTTATTTTGGACTATATGGTGTGGCAATTCAGACTGTTCTGCTCATTATTGTTCTCATTCTATTGTTGTAGGATCTTGTGTTAGTTATTAGGAAGTTAAGCCATATTAATCATTTTAAAGTTTGAACTAACTTGTTTAACTATAACAGATTTAACTTGAGTAACTTGAACTTCAATGTTCACCAGCTCTAATCTTAGGGGGATGAATAAAAACCAACATTCCCGTCCAGTCGAGATAACATGCAATAGAATGTGCAAAACGCACTAGCAATATGGTGACGTTTTATGGAACTAGTTACTCCGTAAAGATATTTCGCTAACTGTAAGGACTTTGCTATTATAACTGTACAAATATAGATTATGTGTCGGCTTAAAAACTTTAAAGAAAGGGAGAATCTGAAACTAAATTTAAAGTTCAATTGAATTTTTTTTTGGTGGGGGTATGAGCCTTAAACCCCTGCCTAAGTACCTGATTGACTCCATATTCAAATAACTGAATCAATAAATTACAATTTTCGAATAAACAATGAAGCGGCTTTTTCGTCAGTGAAATGGCACTGTAATTGGTTGTGTGGGCTGTTTGCCAATATTTGTTTTTCTTCTTTATCATTCATGATATCTATTTTGCTTCTATAAACCAGGGGCACGCCTAAGGGGAAGGATTGAATTGTCTTTGGCTTAAGTAGTGGGCTTTAGGGGAGTGAGAGAATATGTTTTTAACTAATAAAAAAAAATTGTTTTAATCAATAAGTATCACGTAATAAAAAAAAAGTTGAACCGTTAAAGACAGGCCTGTTTTTCTTCATAGCAGCCTTTTTACCACTAGCAAAATGGCTAAAAGACGAAGTTCAAAATCATATTAATAGATGAAGTTTTAATTTGATTTTGCTTAGGAGTTTGCTTAGCTTCATCTTTTAGCTTAAAAACACCACTCAGTTGCCCAGCGGTAAAGAAGGGGGGGATAAAAAGACATCCTTTCACAATACATACCAAACGTTACTTATGGTAACATCTCTAACACTATTCTTGTTGCAGGTTGAAGGTGAAGCGTTTACAGTAGAAGTTGTTGATTGTGTTATAAACTACGTTAATCATATGAAGGAAATATTCAATTTTGATTGCCTTCGTTCCTTGATAAAAGGAGATGGGGGTCTCCATTCTCTTTCCTTGTTGATGGCATGAGTGGCGTCACTGGGCCTTACATCCGACGTATTTTTGTTGACGAGTTAGGAGCTTCAGAAGAGTGTATAGTAAGGGCTCTGCCTTTAGAAGATTTCGGTGGTCATCATCCTGACCCAAATTTGACGTATGCTGCAGACTTGGTGAAGAGTTTAGAGGAAGGAGAATACTCCTTTGGAGCTGCTTTTGATGGAGATGGGGTAAATGACTTTGCTTTGTGTTTGTTTCAAGATCTTTTACATTAAAAATAGTTTAATTACAGGTAATCAATTAAATAGTAAAGCAGAATTTGGGATATGAACTGGAAAGTGAAGATAATTAGTAGTATATTCGGGCTCATAAATACAAAGGAATAGCTAACGCGTTAGGCGCGTTTTTCAAATGCCACACAATTAAAAAAACTAACGTTTTTAACATATTGGAAAAGTTGTTTTTAAATAGCTGGTCTCTGCACAAAGTGTAATTGGATTACTGCTGCTCTTGGTTCTTGGAAATGATATGGTAAAGAACTAATCTTGTGTTTTATGATTATTGAACCAAAAATTGTAGATTGAAATGCAGTGCATTAATTCTGATAAATTCCTATGTTATTTGTGACAGATATGGCTGCATTTGCCATTGAAAAGATGCCGTTAGTTCCTTGTGTTGATTCGAAAGATAAGTATGATATTTAGCATAAGCCAGTATTAGCTCCAGTAAAATAGAATAAATCATGATAAAATTATAGATAGAGCTAAGGTACAAACCCATTAAACATCTAGGTTATTTACTCTTATACCAAGTCAATACTGCAATACTGCCACAACAGTGTGTGATGAATATTTTGGTCTTGCAGAGGGCTGGAGGGCTGTGGGTGGTTTTGGCTAAATTAAATTTTGACATATTCTGCTTGATTTAAATATTTATTCTAACCTTATATCAAAACGTGTTCTATATTTGAGTGACTTTGTGTGTCTCTAGTCCATTGCATTATCTATGAATTTTAATTGCCCACTTCGATTTTTGCTCTTATGGGTGAAAACAAATACCAAACATTTCTCAAAATCGACCTGTTATGTGCAAGTGATTGCTTCCGGTGTATTAAGAGAAGAAAAAGAGAACTTTTCTCTGCTGTTTGATGGGGTATACGGTTAATGTTTATGAAGAAAATTCGATAATATTTTATAAGCTTGGAGTTCTCTATTATTTATCCTAAGCAATAAATGCAAATACCACTTCTATTGACTCGTTTTAATTAAAATGAACTGTGGAAAATACTTGCCCCACTTCTGTTCATAAGTGAGGGAGGAATCACTTTCTAAGGTTTTTTCTAAGGACATCCCAGTAAAAGATAGAAATTTCTGCCTAAATATATGAACTGTATTTACCTAATTTCTCAAAAGAAAATTCCTATTAAAAAAAATTCTTAATGTTTTTCAGTTCTGGCCCATGGTATACTCCCGCTAAGCTCCCTTCCTAAAACTATGGCAGTCTAACCCTCTTAAACCCTGTTGGTAAATAACGCATGGAATATACTTGCCTCTTTAGGATATTGGTTGCTGAACTACACCCATTCTGTATTTAATATCATATACTGTTATCTTCCGAAGAGTTTTTCCATTCTTAAGTCTAATGTTTAGCCATAGAAAAATAAATTCTTTTATTGTAGGGTTTAATGGAACATTGTTGAGGTTACACTTGTTTATTTTCAGGATCGTAACATGATCTTAGGAAAGAAGGGCTTCTTTGTAAACCCCTCGGATTCATTGGCAGTTATTGCTGCAAATCTAGACTGTATTCCATATTTTCAAAGAACCGGTATCAAAGGATTTGCCAGAAGTATGCCAACTGGAGCAGCTGTTGATAGGTAGGTCAACTTATATACAGTTGTCAAAACGCGTAATGCACACAACCAACTGCACTAATTTTATCTTTTCTGCTGATGCGAAAACAATGAAGTTACCCCTGTCTGAAAATATAAAACTGCAATCAAGAAAAAAATCCCAGCTCAGCATATGCTCTTATGAAGGTTCTGTAGTCGGTATTAGACTACAATCCAAGTTTTCTATCGCTGTTGTGGTTAATAAAAATCAGGATGTGACCAGGAGCTTTCTGACGGGAGGGATGGGGGGGGGGGTGAAATGTTTTGGATATATTTTTTTTTATTTCCCCATGCCTAAAAATATATAATGTTTGAAAACGATTTAAAGATTTATTTTGTGGTATTTTCATTGAAGAAACAAAAAAGACAAATTTATCTCTTAGTTTTGAAAAATACATTTTGTGTACCCCCACCCCTGCCCTAAGGTTTCATGAATTGCCACTGATCAAAGTAGTGTGGAAAATGACTTTTTACAAATAATGGTTTGTATAGAACAATTTTTTTTAATAGTATCAGTGGAAGGAAAGAAGTACTCTTTAATTTGGTTAGGCTTCTTAGGTGCTTTAAGATACAGTTCTTTGGGGTGAGGGCTTATAAGAAGAAAGAATAAAAAAAATGAAAAATTAATTTATTTCGATTAACCTTTTTTTTTCTTGGGGGATTCCCCCTGACTTCTTGTGCACAGGCATGGAAAATGTAGAGGATCCTTGTACTTCTTCTAAATATATTAATAGTATTAATATTTAGTAAGATTTTTTTTGTACTCAGTGTTTTCAATATTTAATTAGTGTTGTTATTGCTCCTCTGTTTATGTATTTCACCGCAAATAAAATCACAAAAAAACTACTACGTAGTGGAAAAGATGTCGTTTCTTTGCGTAATTTTAGCATCTTACCACGAAATTTAAAATTATAATGTTATTTACCTGATTATGCGGTATTTGTTAATTTGCCTTGTGACACCGTATGTTTATGGGCAGTTATTTGGCTCAGTTATTTTGTAAGGTTCATTAGATGGTTTTTCAACCGACAAATGAAAAGATAATATTTTGCGTCGTAGACGTCCTACGCAGCAGCAAATGTCATACAAGAGAAGTTTTACTAAAGCTACATAAAGATTTTTGAAAATTAGTTTTGGTTTAAATGATTCTTTTTTTATTTTGTCCCATCAAAATTCATTGTGAAGACGATTTATGAAACAAAGGATGATATTTAATAACAAATATAGATTTCTACTTATGACTGTTTGTACATTCTAATGTAATTCATTTATCATTTTCGCTTATGTGGTTTTAGTTTGGAACATGGTGCTCTCTATCCTTTCAAGCCTTAAGAATGGCTCTATTTTTTCAGCCTTGAAATCCTAAATTGTCTATTATCGCATATACAAAAAATAGTGTTAATATGCAAATTTATCAATAAACGGGCTTACTGTAGTTGTGCATCAATAAATAATTAAAAAAAAAATATCTGTATATTGTTCTGGTAATTTTTGATAATCGTCAGTTTGATAATTTTTTGATTTTGGGAAAATATATTTTTATGGGATAATATTGAAAAATAACAGGATTTTATCTGTTTGAATCTCTTAGTTTTTCTAAGCTCTTGAGTTTCGTGGATCAAATATACTTGACTTAGGTCTCCTACCGGGCGCTACTTGGCGTAGAGAGTGACGTCTGCCTCCCCCATCCACTTCGGTCCATTGCAAGGGTTCACGCTTCACTCGGTCCGATATTTGACATCGCTAGAAACTTGGATAAGCTGTCGGACCACTGATTTTTTGGTCGGCTGCGAGGTCGCTTCCAACCGGCTTTGATAGGGTCAAAGTCGAAGATCGTCTTTGCGGGTAAGTGCGGGTGCATTCGAAGTAGATGTCCGAACCACCGTAAGGTACGCTCGGTTGCTTGGTCAGCAGTTTATCGTTACTCACGAAGTCGACCCACCGTAGACCCTCTATCCTTCTCAAATTCTTCGACTGAAGTCTATCGATGATCATTAGGGCCGCAGCTGATGCTTGCTAAGTCTCAGCTCCATAAAGCATCACAGAACCGACGATGCCGTTGAAAATTCGCAGTTTGGCTGAACGACTGATATTTGGTTTTCGCCAAAGGTGACTGTTCAACCTGCCCATGGCAGAAGACGCTTTGGATAGCCTTGCTTGCAGCTCGGGGGAAGGGAGCCATCTGAAGAAATTGTGGATCCCAGGTAGAAAATATATCAAGGTATAATTTGGTAATTTTTCCTTAATGCTCCAATGTCTTTGTCCTGGTGACTAGAAGCCCTCCTTCTCCGATTGGCCGCTCCTAGAGACGTGAATTATGCAAATTCTGGCTTTCAGTCAGTGTTCTTACATGATTTGGTCGCCTTCAGGGAAAAAGAATGTTGTGTCTCTTTGGAAGATCTCTCGCGATCGTTCATAGAACTATTGAATAGTTTCAAATTTCTATTGTAAAATGATGTTTAAAGTCGATGTAACTTTCATCTCCGTTCAGTTTTTATATTTTGAAATAAAGTTTTCTTAACATTAAACTTCAGCAGTTTAAATGGATCTTTAAATAATGATTCCTTCTTTTTTTACTTTTAGAGTTGCTTGTAAACTAGGAAAAGAGCTATTTGAAGTTCCAACTGGCTGGAAATATTTTGGAAATTTAATGGATGCTGGAAGACTGTCGTTGTGTGGAGAAGAAAGTTTTGGGTGGGTTTTACTAATTTTCTTCATTTTTTCTTTTATAGGGGGAAATTGAACTGTTATGCACTATGTTCAGGAACTAAGTTATTTGTGCAGTCTTCTAGCCTTCGCATATAAAAAAGACCGAACCACTTAAGTGTGAAAATCAATAAAATGTAAGTAGAATATGTTTGAACCTAAAAATTATTAAGATGTTGACAAAGGGCAGAGTATAGTTCAAGGCTTCTTTGGGCCCAAACAAATAAGAATAAATGCTCTATATTTTTTCGATTTTCTGCATTGTTAGTAATTTACTGTCGAAATCAGAGGCTAGGTCTTTTTTGCTACAGGCCCATTCATAATGAAATTTTCTAATACCTAGATTCAGCTAGCGCTAATTTGAGCCAATCAGATATTTATAAGATCTTTTGATTGGTTGAATAATTTTTATTGGCTCATATTAGCACTAGCATAATCTCGGCATTAATACAATTGATTGTGGATGGACTTCAACCAAACTGGTAAGGTCTTTTATTTCTGGGGAAAAAACCGCGCTTAATTCTCATTCCTTTTGCTTACTTGTTATATTTGTGTCTCCTCAGCAAAGAATTATCAAAGTCTTCATTAAGGGGATTCGATACCAAAAAGAATTAGCCTATTTCGTCCATTATAAACTGTTTTAGTTTGTGTGACCGAACTATTTAGAATTTATTGGGCGTTCTTGCCATAACTTTTAGAGCTTGGAAAAGCACTCCAAATAAACGACAGAAAGCTAAAAGCAAACATCTACTTTCCCTGAAAACATAGAAAAAGTTTGTAGCTTGTCTTGTTTTGTGCTGGAGATAGATATTTCTTTTAAAAATTTGGCTAAGGGTTGTCCCAAAAAATGTTCAAGTATACCTGCTAGGAAAATGCCCAAAATCAGAGCAAAAGAGAAGTCATTTGATCAGTTTGACAGCTCTTCGAATTTTCTGTGGTGCAACCCGCTTGGATTGAAAACTTTGCCAACAGACCTTCATTGTCTTTTCAACCAAATTTCGCAATCAGATCACGAGTTTTCAATAGGTTTCAATGATAAGTAGTCCCCTGGAAAAATTCGCTAATGGACCCTTTGTCTTTTGATACAGTCAGCCGACGTTGAGACTCACAAAGTGATGTTAAAAGTATCGAATAAGGGTTTCTTCTATTCATGGAATGATTAATTGCGAATTCTATTATATAAGGGATCGGCATCAGTAGTCTTACGCAAGTAATCGGTGTTTCTGACGATGTTTGGTGTTACTGCATTGATGCCCGTGCAAATAGGCTCTGAGTGAGAAAACGAAAGTCAAAACATAGATGTTAGAAGTTAAATTAACAAGAACGGGTCTAGTATCATATACATCTATACTAACACATTCAAGCTGTAGGTATAAGTCTATTGATTAGTCTATTTATAGTCTACTATAGTATACTAATTAAAGTCTATTGATTAGTATTGGTGGTACCAACACAGATAAAGAAGAGAAAGAAAGAAAAAAGGATATACTTGAAAAGTTGATGGCTGCAAATAGTGCAGTTGTAATAGCTTTTTCTTATATCCAAGGAGAATACTTAAAGCTTTTGGCATGGATGGCTTAGGAAGTTGAATTTGTTTTTCAAAAATCGTCTTTTTGTTGTATCTTTTTACGCGTGGCTTAACGATTCTAATATGAACTTACTGTGAGGCTAAAAGTGATTATTTATTTTATTTTAATATTGTTAATGGAGGAAGGGTGAATGGTTGTTGGGTTGTAGGGACGAGTTGTTGGTATTTTTACTGTTTTATCAGTTGTTTGGCTGAGGCTCATTTTTGGGGTAAGGGATAAAGGAAAGGAGACAGATAGGCAAAAAGAAAAGACAGACAATTTTTTTTGGTTTCTCTTATTGTTTCTTTAGTTTTTCTTATCTTTTTTTGACGGAAGACTTAAGATCATTAAATCAAGACTCATCAATACTTAGATTATTAAATGCGAAGCTTGGTTTCGTTTATATTTTAGTTATATTAGGGGATCCTATAGAAGCGTTTGCTCCAAGAATGATGTGATTATTGTTAGTATTTATTTTGCATGCCCATTCTCGAAATAAAAATATAACTAAATTCTTACGCGCTTTAGAACTGGCTCAGACCACATTCGAGAAAAAGATGGCATATGGGCTGTTTTGGCGTGGCTGTCAATCTTGGCACATAGAAAGGAGTCTGTTGAGAACATACTCAAAGCTCATTGGGAAGAGTACGGCAGAAACTACTTCACAAGGTACGTCTTTAAGGCTTTCAGTAATTATGTTTTGTAACTTTACATTAATTGTCTTTATCTCCTTTATATTAATTTGCTTATTTAAGTATAAGAAGTCTGTATGTTTTTTCCCCATACAAAATATTTCGTCAGGCATATTTTATATCAAAAGCATGCTTATATCCTAGACGCCTAATCTTTAGACCATGTCTAAAAATATGTTTACCCTACTCTTACACTCATTTGTTGCCGATATTTTGCTTCCTGTTTTAGATGTTTCTTATTCTATCTTTTCTTTGAATTTTGTTTTTTAATTTTCTTGCGATTATGATAACCTACCAACATTTCTTTGTGGATGAGGGATGAGGTATGGAGGGGGAGTTATTCTGGCAGTAAATCCTGGAAATATATAGTGTTCCGGAGGGGGGATGGGCTAGGAGAAAGAGCTAAAATGTGTAGACAAAATTGTAAAGAAGATGATTGGCATAAAATCTTTTCTTTTCTTTTTTCTTAATAATTGGGCAATACATTATACTATTTTTTGGCGACTTTTAAAATTGCTAAGAAAGGTGAAGGAATGAAAAACAACTAATAGTTTGGTAAAGTTCTAAATTCTACATTAATGCAATATTTAAAAGCGAAACAAATTGCCTAGGAAACTAAAGTTTAAAAAGAAGGAATGGAATAAGCCCGAAGTTAAGAAGATATTTAGTTGAGAATAAAGATGGCAAGATAGAATGACTAAATTATGATTCTAAAGAGTCCTTAAATTTGGTGCAGGACTTTTATGTAACCTGATAGGGAAATGTTTAATAACTGTGATAAACATGTAATTATTCATGAATATTCTGGATAGCACAATAAAATCTATTTTGTGGATAGCAAGCTTAGAACTGTAGAAAAAGCAGTCAACTGGTATTTCTCCAGTCTAAGAATAGAAATTCACGGGTATATACCAAAAAATAGCTATAAAATGATACTGAAAGCAGGGATTGAGATGTCAGGGCATATTATAAATGTGCTAGAAAAGAAAGCTCCTATTAAATCTCTCCTTATGATAATGAAGCAAAGGCTTAGTTAAGTAGTGTGATGTCAATAGTTTGGGTGTGTATCACCTCTTCTGTATTTCCTCGCCTGAAAATATTCTAACGTTATCCATTATCTCATCAAATGATTACTAAATCTTTTAGGTACGACTATGAAAATTGCGAATCCGGCCCTTGCGAAGAAATGATAGAACATTTACGGGCCCTGCAATCAGATTCAAGTTTTGTTGGATCCGAGCATGCCCAAAATGGGACAGTCTACAAAGTCAAGATGATTGACGATTTTTCATATACTGACCCTATCGATGGCATTGTTGCAAATAAGCAGGTACACTTAATTTATATTTGCCTTTTAAAACCTCTTTTGCGTCTTACTTGCTATGAGTCCATGGTTGCCAAAGTACATATAACCCAACCTGCCCCTCCCAATGTCAACTATCATAAATAATTTATCCAAGTCAATCATTTCTAGTGTTATAAATGGAATGTTCTAATTTCACTTATTTATTTTGTATTATTTAATCCTTTGGAGGATTTTTGATGGGTCTAGTCTCTGACTCAATCTTAACATTTGAGAAACCTCAATTAATGCTGAAGTTATTATCTTGTAAATTTATGTCTTTTTTGAAGAATTTTAAAGCAGCACTCTTTTTCTCTCCTCGTTCTGAAAATAATTCTTAATTTAAGGATGTAGTTTCAAGATTTAACATACACGATTCATGACTCGATGTATTACTGGTACGCGTGGACACACAAAAGAGCTGAAGTAATGACTTCACGTCTTGGAACTTGAGTTAGTAAATACGAAAACTGAAGTGATTACTCTCCTACACCAAATTCGAAATGAATGTGTTTTTTTTTGTTAGTAAAAGGTTATGGCTTCTAGTTTTGAGGGGGGGGGGGTCCCAGTAATAATCCTTTTGAACTTTCAATATTTCATAAATATTTTTCATTTTAATATCTTTTGTTTTATATTCTTAGTAAGTTGGTAGAATCTAGTATATATAATAGTTTAAGATATTTTGAATTGTGTTATAAATGTTATTTTTTGACTGATTTATAGGGTCTTCTCGTCTACAAAATCTTAAAAAATAAAACGGTATGCAGTTCATTATATTTACTAAAAAATATTGGACCGATTTGAAATATTTTATCTTAATCTTACTATTTATACGGTTTGAAAATATAGAGAACAAAGCATTGTCTATTTACAGCCAGGTCATCTATTTCATCTTACAAAAGTAGGATTTTCATTAACTTGTCTACATGTTGATACAAGAATATTTGGCGTAATATGAATAAATTAAAAATCGTTCGCACATAAACAATTACCTATGTGAATACGGTTGATATAATGTTATTCCTGGCTACCAAGGGACAGGGTACTTTAAGGAACCAAGACTAATGGGTGCACCAGCTAAAGAAATGCTACTATGGTAAAAGTTCAAGACATTGTCAAAAGTTCCCCACGACATTGTCCTACAAAACATTTAGTCATATGGCTATAGAAGCCTTTAAAGAACTCTTGTATCGTTGGCTCCAGGTTTGGAAAAAGTTCCAAAGCTGCCATTAGCAACACTGGACAGAATTCTCATGGGCCGGGGTATGTTTAATGGATTATTTTTATAGGTCTAGATAATAGCTTTGTCATGTATTTGATTACTGTATAAGGAGACCAACGGTACTCCTAACGATGAGCAGCCTTGTGTGGCAAAAGCTCCTTTATTGCAATTATGGTATTTCTATGGAGCATAATTTCAAGGTGGGAGTTTGTGTCCCAATATTGTTTTTGTTTTAATTCCTTCCCAACCACACCCTTTTATTCATTAGATGTTCATCCATTTCTCTGCTGAAAATTTCAAAATATTTTATTACGATTGAGAACAGCTAGTTTTCTCTATGATTTAAGTATTAATGTACTCTATTATATACTGTATATGGAATGTCAGGCTGGAAATGCTACAGATACCGGGACAGATACCCGCCAGACTGGTTATTTAGAGACCGCTATTAATAATTGGAATGCAAATAGTAGTTTTCATTGCGTTTACGATATTTAAACTGTTGTTTTTTGGGGGTTTAGGGGGGAAGGCACCTAGGTCAGGCTAGGTTACGTATTTAATATATGGTATACTTTACCCCCTTTCCCCACTCCTAACGTGCAAATACATAGCTCAAATTTGTTTCTAAACTGTTATATATTCATCCTATTTTATTTTATTAGCATTAACCAAAATTGACTTCTTTAGCAGTATATAAAAGAGTACGTTTAATACCTAAGTACCAAAATAAGCGAACTATGTAGGGAGAAAGATCTTTAGGATATTTTTAAGAGGGTTGTGAGATATGGGGACGGAATTCCCTTACTGACGTATATGTATCTACGTTTGATTTTCGGGGTTGATAATTTTTAAAAAAGAAACGAAAAAAAATTTTGGTCAGAGTTTGATCGTTTGACCAATCCAATTGCTATTTTATTTGTTGTTGCTAAGAATAACGATCTAAAGGCATACGGGGTTAGCTTAGAACGCTGTTTCTCAATATATAAACACTAGTTTTCAAATAGTTTAAGGTGTCTTTTCTGGGTATAAAATTCCTTATCGAGAGCTTGCTAAGATAAGTACCATATATCTTTAATGCCACATTCACAATGAGACTACTAAGGATGGGATTTAGTTAGCGCTAACTTAACCAAATCAGAATCTTTCAGTCAATCAAGAATTATATGAAAAATCTGATTTGCTCAAATTATTGCTAGCTACATCTCAGCATTCGTAAGATATCATTATGAGTGGGACTATTTTTAAACCATAACAAACTTTAGCGTAAAGAGTGAGGCATTGAGGAGGGGACACCCCCTCTCATCTACGGAATAATTTCTGTTCGTTTTAAGTTTTAATTGCGGTCCTTAATTTCAGTTTAAAAAAATTGTTTTTTTTATTTAAGTTCTGATCGTTTCTGAATTAATGCAGCTTTGATTTTGGCTATTAATTTTATTTTTTTTTGGCTAAACGGCTGTCTCGAAATTTTGTTCTGACTTAACTTACGAATTAACTTACGTTACGTTACGAACTTCTATATTCGTATATTTGTATTACGTATATTAGGGAGTTCGCCCTAGTCATTACCTCGCTCTTTACGATCAGATTTTTTTCCCATTCTTTAAGAATGACCCCTTAATCATAAAGGCCGTTAATTAGAATAAATAGCTATGATGGAAGTACAAAAAAAAACTTTAGCGTAAAGAGCGAGTTAATGACTAGGGGGCGAACCCAATCATATACGTAATAATTTCTGTTCGTTTTAAGTTTTGATGCTGCTACTTACTTTCAGTTGAAATTTTTTTTAATATTCTGATCGTTTTTCAAATAATTTTAGAAAATCCGGCGCCCTTTTCACAGCAATTTATCTTCCCCAGGAACATTTCCTCCATGGACAGATCCTCCCACGTAACACCTGACCTCCCCAAATACCAGAAAAAATCCCCCTGAAAACATCTGTGTACTTCCCAATAACCAATAATATATGTAAACATTGGGCAAAGTTCGTAACTTTCAAACCTTCCCCCGGGAACTGAGGGGGATTAAATCATCCTCAAAGACATAGTTATTGTATTTTTTCGACCATGCTGAACAAAATGGCTATCTCAAAATTTTGATCTGGTGACTTTGGGAAAAAAGGAGCATGGGAGGGGGCCTAGCTTCTCTCCATTTTTTGGTCACTTAAAAAGGGCCCTAGAACTTTTAATTTCCGTTCGAATGAGCCCTCCTGCATTCTAGGACCACTGGTTCGATACGATCACCCCTGGGGAAAAAAACAAACACGCATCCGTGATCTTTCTCCCTCAGTTTGACTTTCTCACAACTCTATTTTTTTAAACAATAAAAAACTTGAGCGTAAAGAGTGAGGTGTTGAGGAGGGGACAGCCCCTTTCATATACGGAATAATTTCTGTTCGTTTTAAGTTTTAACGTCGTTCCTTACTTTCAGTTAAAAAAAAATCTTGTTTTTTTTATTATTCAATTAAGGCTTAAATGTTCCGCTCTAGGGTTCCAGAATTATCAAATTCTATTGCATAATTTTCATCAAGATTCACCCCCTTTTAGGGGGGTTTTCCACTTTATCAAAAAAATTTACGAATTTTCTTTGGCTTCCAGCTTTTGCTCGGTAAATTTAAGATTTGCTGGGTATATTTCAGAATCAGTATATAATGCAAATTTTCATTATTTACGAGTATATACTATAGTATTTGTTTGTAGTAACGATCTTTCTTTTTTTCCCAAAAACTAGAATTCATTAAATAGATAGAAAACATCAGATACAATGTTGTAGCAAATGGCCTTGTTTTTACTTATAACAGGTAAATTTGTCCAGGTAGGCTACACACGGAGGTGCATTTTTGGAGAGACGTCAATACAAGAAAAAAAATACTAAAAAGGGGACAGAATCCCTGTTGAAATGCTAGTCTCTGTGGTTTTAGTTTACATAATGTTGGTTCAACTATAACTAAATAGTTTCCTACGTCCTCCTTAGATATGGTTGAATTAATTTATTTAGTAATTAATCTGCCTCAAATGCGAGGTTCTTTAGCTCAAGTAAAGCTAAATATAAAATAAATATGACCATTTGGTTATTAGTTTGTAATTTTTATATGCCTGGCTGGCGGAGTTTACTTTGTCGTATCCTGTGTAATTCTCACAAACATGAGTTGATTGATTAGAAAATATGATTTAAGGTGACAAGGCGTTTACAAAGTTTTTATGTATTTCAGGGGATAAGAATTCTTTTTGAAGACGGCTCAAGAATAATTGTTCGTTTGAGTGGTACGGGAAGCACTGGGGCCACTGTTCGATTGTACATAGAAAGCTATTGTGGCGATAAAAGCAAAATACAAAACACACCAGAGAAGATGCTCAAACCACTAGTTGAAATAGCTCTCAAAATCTCAAAACTAGCGGAATTTACTGGAAGAAGTGAGCCAACTGTTATTACGTGAATAGACTGCTGTTGTACCAAAATTATTTTGTAACAAGTGAGACCAAATGCTGGATTTTTAATGTATTTTAAATTTTATTTTATTTTTATTGACTCTCGTGTTTTATTGTAAAATTTAATCATTGAACCATTATTTATTTGTAAATATTTCATATTTAAGTCAGAGAGTAAAAATCGTCATTTGGAGACCTATCTAGCTTGTGTCAAATAAACCAGAGCAAAATACAAATGTTACTTTGATGATATTGCGTGCATTTTTTGAAATAATTAGTACTTGTTGACACTCGTTTCTTGTCACCGATCTATCATTTTTTTTTTATAATCGCCAGGAATATCTTTCCAGCCGCGGCGTCAATTTGCAAAAATTTTAGGGAAGGCAAAATGTATTATTCTATATCTGTTGGGGCATTGGGCAAATTTGTCATTTGTTTCGATTTCTTCAATGAAAATACCAAGGAGACATTTAATGTTAAATTAAACCCTTTGAAATTGCAATTATACAGCTTTGAGATACCAATGTATTGAACTGTGTGTTATATGGAGATAGGGATAAGTTCTCACTGAACGTGATTTAGAGAAAAAAGTGATAAATATCTGGCAAGATAATTTGTTTAGATGTCATAGCTCTTTGCAGTACACATAATCTATTGTACGACTATTTATGCACTTGGGTGAAGCTGAAGTGTGGGCCAAGGTGTTTGAGCCCACCCAATGGGGTGAAATAGGGAAGAGTGGGGTGCCCTCTAGATTAGAAGAAAACATTCTTACTGGTATTTCCAGTGAAAATGTTTATTCTTTCCTTTCACAGAAAAAATGAAAAATAACAAAATTTGCCTCTCCCTCTAAATTAAAAAAAAATTTTTTGCCCCTCCCTCACATTTCCGTAAACTGACCCCACTGAACCCTTTTTTGAAAGAAGGGGAGACTTCAACTTGTAAATATTAGCTAGTCGGAAAGGAACTTAAATTGTAATTTTTCCACTCAGAAACGTAAATGTTTCCGATTTGTTATATCCTCAATTACTTCAAATTATCATTTAAATGTTGTATTAACGAATTAAATTCAGCTAATGTTTACCGAGATCTGCTTATGTACCTGTAGAATTATCTGGCATTTGTTCAAGTGCTTGTTTATTGCTTTAATGAATTTTTGGTCATATTTTTGATGATAGAAGGCCAATGGGGTATGTTGTTGTTTTTTTTCTTTCTTTTTTTTTAAGTTTGAAATTTTAATTGTACTGATAGTGGTACTATGTGGTTGATTGGAATAAAATCTTTTAATTCTTCTTTGGGTTTTTGTTTTTTTCTTCCCTTTTTTTAAATGAAAGTCTGGATAAGATAGATAAGAGTTATTCATCATGAAATATACATACAATATTTCATTTTACTATTCCCCAAAAGGCTCCTTGGCCTGTCAAGATAAATTCTTAATTAGTTAATAGTATCTGAATGAGGTACCATCTTTTTCGTGACATTCCCAAAGTGTCTACCAGTCATTTTGAAGCAGAATTACAAATTGACGCTAGGAGAGATATTTTTCCTGTCGCTATGGCTAAGCTATGAATAATAGTAAGGCTATAGGAGTAAGGCCAAGCTCTGAAAAGCGGATGAAGATTTGCTATATGTATTCCAGAGAAATTGATGAAGGATTGTTCTGGGTACCCGGATGACTAACCGTATTTCAAACAATAGGCTATACGAAAAATGTGATTCAATACCGCTCTCTAGGGCTATTAAAAAAAACAAGTTTTTTAAACTGAAAGTAAGGAACGACGTTAAAACTTAAAACGAACAGAAATTATTCCGTATATGAAAGGGGCTGTCCCCTCCTCAACGCCTCGCTCTTTACGCTAAAGTTTTTTATTGTTTAACATAAATAGAGTTGTGAGAAAGTCAAACTTTAGTGTAAAGAGCAAGGCGTGGAGGAGGGGACAGCCCCTTTCATATACGGAATAGTTTCTGTTCGTTTGAAGTTTTAACGTCGTTCCTTACTTTCAGTTAAAAAAACGTGTTTTTTTTTATTTAATTTTTGAACATTTTTAAATTAATGCAGGTTTTGATTTTGGCTCACCGTACATGACCAATTAAAAAAAATTGAATATTAATTTTACTTTTATTTGGTTAAATGGCTTTCTTGAAACCTGTTTAATTTTATTTACGAACGTTTTTATTAGTAATAAATATGCGTAACTTACGAATTAACTTACGTAACGAACTTCTATATTCATATATTTTTAATACGTATATTAGGGGGTTTACCCCCTAGTCAATACCTTGCTCTTTAAGCTTTCGAATTTTGTTCCAATTCTTTAAAAATGACCCCTTAATCTCAAAGGCCGTTAATTAGAATAAATAGCTCTTATGAAAGTACTAAAAAATCTTTGGCTTAAAGAGCGAGGCATTGACTAGAAGGTGAACCCAATCATACAGCTAATATTTTTTTGTTCGTTTTAAGTTTTGATGTTGCTCCTTACTTTCAGTTGAAAAACTTGCTTTTTATATTTAATTTCTGATTTTTTTTTTAAATAATGATGGGAAATCCAGCGCCCCCTTCATAGCAATGTCCTTTCTCCCATGAAAACTTCCTTCATGGTAAGATCCTCCACATAACCCCCAACCCACTCCCCCCACTACCAGAAAAAATCCCCTCTGAAAACATCTGTATACTTCCCAAAAACCAATACTATATGTTGACATTGGGTAAAGTTCATAACTTTCAGCCCTCCCTCTGGGGACTTCTGGGGATCAAGTCATCCTAAAAGACATAGTTATCATATTTTCGACCATGCTGAACAAAATTGCTATCTTAAAATTTTGATCAGGTGACTTGGGAAAAAAATGAGCGTGGGAGGGGGCCTAGTTGCCCTCCATTTTTTTGGTCACTTATAAAGGGCACTATAACTTTTAATTTCCATTCGAATGAGCCCTCCCACGATATTTTAGGACCACTGGGCCAATACGATTACCCCTGGAGGAAAAAAATAAATAAATAAACACCCACCCGTGATCTTTCTTCTGGTAAAAAATACAAAATTCCACATTTTTGCAGATAGGAGCTTGAAACCTCCGCAGTAGGGCTCTCTGATACGCTGAATATGATGGTGTGATTTTCATTAAGATTCTATAACTTTTCGGGGGTCTTTCCCCCTTTTTCCGAAAATCAGCCAAATT